>NC_037683.1:25990847-26259841 GCF_003255815.1 Theropithecus gelada | reverse complement strand
TCCCCATAATAGGCCCCGGTGTGTGATGTCCCCCTTCCCGAGTCCAAGTGATCTCATTGTTCAGTTCCCACCTATGAGTGAGAACATGCGGTGTTTGGTTTTCTGTTCTTGTGATAGTTTGCTGAGAATGATGGTTTCCAGCTGCATCCATGTCCCTACAAAGGACACAAACTCATCCTTTTTTATGGCTGCATAGTATTCCATGGTGTATATGTGCCACATTTTCTTAATCCAGTCTGTCACTGATGGACATTTGGGTTGATTCCAAGTCTTTGCTGTTGTGAATAGTGCCGCAATGAACATATGTGTGCATGTGTCTTTATAGCAGCATGATTTATAATCCTTTGGACGGAGGTTTTTATTATGTACTCATGATTGATTAAATCATTATGTATTGGCCGTTGATTCAATCCCCAGCTCCTCTCCCCTCCCTGGAGGCTGGGTTGAAAATTCCAATCTTTTAATCAAGGGTGAGTCTCCCTGGTGAACATCCCCCATCCCAAAGCTATCTAGGAGCCCACCAAGGGTCACCTTATAGAACAGCAACTGCTCCAATCACCTTCATCACTAAAGAAATTCCCAGGATTCTAAGGATCTCTGTGCCAGCAACTGGGACAAAGACCAGTTATTTTTCTTATTATACCATGGAGGACATTTCCCTCATTTTGCAGAGAAGGAAGGAGGCAAGGAAAGAACATGGCCCAAGTCATACAGTTGGCAAGAAGGAGCACTGGGGCTGACTTGATTTGTCTGTCTGCCAAGACCATTTCTGAACACAAGGTTACATGGCATTGTTAATATTTATTAGCTCCTCACATATTAAATGTAGTAACCTATGTCTATGATAGATGTTGCATTTTCCTTTTTACTCTATTATTAGTCTTTTATTGTTTTGACTATGGAAGTTTACATTTTTCACATGATTATTTCATTTGAAAATAATTTCAAATTTAAAAAATTATGGATTTGAAATCCATAGTCACAAAAGCAGTACGAAAAGGTGCATAATGACAAGTTGATCACCTCCTCACTTCTGACCCCCAGTCTTCAGTTTTTCACTCCAGAAGTTTAATTTTTTTTATAGCTGAATCCATTCATTTTTTTTTCCTGTATGGCTTCTACCTTTACTGCCATATTTAGAAGTTAAAACACTACTATAAGGTGTTATGAATACTCATTTATACTTTTCTTACTGCTTTTGTGGCTTATTTTTTAACCCTAAATTTTTAATCTCATAGGATTTATATTGACTTATGACACAAGGTAAGATCCTTTTTTTTTTTTTTTTTCTCAGTAGTTAGCTAACACATGAATTTTAAATTTGGCAGTAAGAAAGAGAATATTTCATGTCAAGTTGCAGAATCCAAGAGGAGTAATTATGCAGTAATGACAACAGAAAAGATGCTTCATCTGGCGAGAATGCTGAGGATGACACAAGAAAAAGTTTCTTCTGGGAGGAGAAAATGAATGTGCTCATGATCTCACCAGTGGAATCCACAGCTTTTAACAAATTGGTGTGAACAAATAACTTATACAACGAAAGAAGAAACCCTCAGGGCCACTTCTACCGGACACTCCCAGCTGGATTTCTGTCACCTCGTTCTGCTGCAACAATCAGGGAAGAACAAAGCAGGAGATTCTCTTGAGGACCTGCTCAATTTTCTTGGGTGGAGGTCCGTTTTCTCTTCAGTGTCTTTGAGGCAAGTCGCCAATCTTGGGACCCATGGAGAAATATCATGACTGCAAATTTTTGTAGCTCAGCTGGTGCCAAATGGAAACTAGGACCTCTGGAGCAACTAACTTGGAGGAAAGTAGGGTGGGGAGTTTGTGGAGACCGGTCTGGGGAAGTCCAAAATCTGCTCAAGTTTCCATTTTCTCATTGTTTCCTTTGGTAAACTTGAATATACTCCAACTCTATACTATCCCCCAGATTCTTTCCAATCCAAAGTCTATAATCCTTCTAGGCATTGTCATCCGCTTAGGCCTCAGCCATTCATTCTTTAATTGATTCATTAATTCAACAAATACTTATTGAGTAGTCCTGCGTAGGTAGAAATTTTTCTCACAACTAGTCTACATGCTCCGCATCACTAATCACTAGAGAAATGCAAACCAAAACCACAATGAGATACCACTTGAAACCAGTCAGAATGGCTATTACTAAAAAGTCAAAAAATAGCAGATGCTGGCAAAGTTGCGGAGAAAAGGGAACACTTATACTTTGCTGGTAGGAAGGTAAATTAGTTCAGGGAAGCAGTTTGGAGATCTCTCAAAGAACTTAAAACAAAACTACCATTTGATACAGCAAACCCATTACTGAGTATATACCCAAAGGAATATAAATAGTTCTACTAAAAAGACATGTGCACCCATATGTTCATTGCAGCACTTTTCACAATAACAAAGACATGGACTCACTCTAGATGCCTATCAGTGGCAGACTGGACAAAGAAAATGTAGTACATATATACCATGAAATACTATACAGCCATAAAAAAACAAAATCATGAAAAAAACAACATGGATGCAGCTGGAGGCTATTATCCATTAACACAGAACCAGAAAAGGAAATACTGCATGTTGTCATTTATAAGTCGGAGCTAAGCATTGAATATACGTGGACACAAAGAAGGTAACAATAGACACTGGGGCCTACTTGAGGGGAGATACTACCTCTCAGGTACTATGCTCACCACCTGGGTGATGAAACCATTTGTACACCAAACCCCAGCAACATGCAATTTACCCATGTAACAAACCTATATGTGTATTCCCTGATCCTAAAATAATAAGAAAAGAAACTAAGAATCCAAATTTAAAAGTAGCTTAAATAATAAGACTTAAAAAAATCCTTATATAACAAGGTATCCCAAGACAGGGAGATTCCAGAATAGGTTAATTCAACTAGTGAATCATATAAAATACCAGATTCTTTCTACTTTTCTTTTCTGTCATTTTCAGCAGTTGGGTATCCTCATGTTCTCAAATAGAGCTGCAGCAGCTCCAGGCCTTGCACCCTCATGCATCAATATCTAGGGTCAAATAAAGTTGGTATTGCAATACCTAGAGTTCTTCTTATAAAACCTAAGAACTGTCCCTCAAACCTTCTCCATCTTTCTCCATGGAGGCTTTCTCTTACATATCTTAGCCAGAATTGGAACATATCCCCTTTCCCAAGTCAATCACTGATAAGAAGAATGGAATCACCAATTTTGGTTCAGACTAATCAAGATTCTTCCCTACCGGGCTGGGGCTAGGCTGGTGCCTAGAAAAACAAAGCAAACTGAAAAAGCCTGGATAACCAAATTTAGGGCTTTGTTGGCAAGGAAGGACACTGATGGGTAGGCAACTGACATTGTCTGCCTCACCAATCTTTATATATTTTTTTGCCAATCTTACAGGCAAAAGTGAGACCTTATATTTTTAATTTTTTACTTTATAATTCAGCTGGGGGTTTTCTCCCACGTTGCGTGGCCATTTCTAGTTCTTCTTTTGTGAGTTGGCAGCTCATGTCCATGGCTAATTTGTCAATTGGTATGCTTATTTTTCTTGTTGGTTTGCAAGAGCGCTTATTATTTTTCTAGTGGGATTATTTTTTCTTTCTTCATTTCTTTACTCTGAATAAGGTAATCCTGGGTTCTTTATTTTTCTCATACCTACCTTCTGAATTTACCTTCTTGGACATGTCTCAAAAACTTTCTTTAAAAACACACACAGCCTTGGTCCAACACAGAATAGTTACTCACTGACTAACTAGTCATCCTCCAATCTTCTGGATTATTCTTTTAAAATAAATGTCTCATTCTTTTTTCCTATCTCCATTGCAAATGCCCCCATCACTTCGCCCTTTGGACTGTTGCCATGGCCTCCTCCTCATTGGTTTTCTCACCTTAGTGCCTTCCTTTTCATTCTTCCTGCAGACCCTAGGTGACGTTAATGTTACCAAAACACCAAGCTGTGGATGACACAGTTTTGTACCCATTGTTGCTCAGGCTGCCCTCTTGCTTGCTAATCAAGTCTGAACTTCTTATCCTATCATGTAAGCCCATTTCATTCATTTCCAAACAACTCTTTTCACTCTTGCCTTTTGTTCTCATTGTATCAAATGACCATGCCCAATCCTGCTTTCTGCTAGTTCTATTTTCCTTCCTCCCAAGTCCCCTTGGTGAAATCCCACCCATTTTTCAATGGTCAGTTCAAAAACTACCATGTTGGCAAAGTCTTCCTAGATGCCTCAAGTCAGAATGACCTTCTTTTTTTCCCCTCTGTCAACCTTTTTTCCTGTTTGTGTTTGTGTATTTGAGACATCTTGCCTGTATCACTATTCCATGTATGTGGAGCTCTCTGTCATGCCCTGAGGGCAGGACTTTTGTCTGTGCTTGCGTCCTCCTCCCCCCTGGGGTTCATATGTAGTGAATGTTCAGTGTGTGCTTGTTGAATCTATTAGTGCTCAGTAAATGTTTAACATTAACAATTCCTCCTGGTGTACAATTAACCCAGGGGGCAACTTAAATTTAATTGCCTTTTAGCAGTTTCTAGAGCAAGCCTGATTGCCACTATATGCACAAAATCTTTGGGGGAAAGAAGTGTTTTCCATCGTCTGTTTGCAGTATGGATTTTCAAGCCTTAGTTTTGATTTGTCAGAAGACAACTCGGTAATGATACCTCAATTAATCGGTCCTTTTGTGGGAGGACTATTTTAAATGAATTCAGCCTGAAAATTACTACTACAAACAAGTCTGTATAAATCATACTAAATTATGGGGAATGAAGTCAAACAGAAATTTACTTTTTTAGTTGCTTTTAAGAAACTTTAAAAGACATATAATATAATAACCAAGACAATTTGCTCTGTGTCAGGTACTATTCTAAACACTTTATAAGCATTTATTTAATCCTCATAACACCTCTAAGAGATAGGAACAATGATCATTTTCTACCATCGTGTGTCACTCGTAGTCTCTTTGCTAGAATACCTGCTGATCTGAAAGGCACAGCCAAAGATCCAGAAAAATGGTAAGATACAAATTAGAAGGAGCATTACAGAGTCTAAGGTTTTGTGCTGCTACTATAAATATTCTGTTTCATGAAGATAAATGATTTGTGAATTTTAGCATCCATGATGTCATTTCATGAGGATATACATTCTAATTTCTCTGCAGTAACATTCTAACATCCAAGGATTTATCCTAGTGTGATAAACCCTTATATATCTCTTTCAAAGCAGAAAACCAAAGACTTTGATTAATTTTACCTACCCCATCTAGAACTTGTATTCTGAAATGTGTAGAACAACAGTTCTCAAAGTGTGTCTGTGCATCCCTGGGGATCCCTAAACCCATTTAGGGAGTCCATGTGGCCAAGACTACTTTCATAATAACCCAAAGATTTTGTCTGGCTTTTTCACTCTCATTCTTTCACAAGTATACAGTGGAGTTTCCCAGAGGCCACCTAAGGTATAATACAGTTAACATGTTAAATGCTGGAGCAGATCTGAGAATCCAGCTGACTTCTATGAAGCCAAACATTAAAGAGGTTTGCAAAAATGTAAAACAGTGCCAGTTTTCTTATTAAATTATTTTGTTTTGGAAAGAGAGTTATTCTTCGTAAAAGTACATTGTTTGCATTACCCATTAACATATGAGTTTACTATAGTTATTTAAAATTGGAATTTTCAATTCTTAATATAGTCAATATTGATAGACATAACCCCCATAAACAAAGTTCTTTAAGATACTCAATAATTTGCAAGAATGTGAAGGAGCCAAAAAGTTTGAGAACTGCACGTGCAGAGAAACTAGGACAAATCCAAGTCATGAGGTGTATCTAGATTAGTTTCTGAAATCATAATTTCAATTCTGTATATGTGCTGAAATATTTATAGCTTGAAATGTAGTTTACCTAGTTAGTTCATATAGCTTGACATTTTATTCATGTACTTGATGGATATTTGTTGAGCACTTGTGCACCAGATGCTGGACTAAGCATTGGAATTACCATGGGAAGAAAGTCCGCTCTCATGGAGCTTGGCTGTGACATTCACTCCTGCAGCTCTCCCTTCAGTGGTTGTATTGCCCCAAGGAGTTCTGAATCTAGGGAGGCAAGACACTGGTGTGGAATCTTTAAACAAATCAGAAGAATGAATACAGCTCAGATATTACTGTGCACAGCTCTCAGGATGAAGGAGTTCAGAGGATGGAGAAATCAGCATAGGCCAGTATGAGAAGGGTTTCTGGGACTGGAATTAAACTCAGAAGGACAGACAAGTTTAAGAGAGTTGAGTTGAGTAGAAGAGGCCAGGCCAGGTGGGAAGAGATGAGAAAGCTGGTAGAAATGAGATCTTTGTTCACTGTGTAGGGATCTAGGGGCCTGCCTGTATGGAGAAGGAGGATTCTGGTGTGGAACTTGTAGTCTAAGGCTGAATTTTCTTCTGTAACTGATGAAACATTCATTACGTCTTCTAAGCTACCGGAAAGCAGCTCTCTTGGGTGTGCTTGGAAGTCTATGCTATCACCCAGTGTTTTCCGAACTTGCCAGATCCTCAACTTTCCCAAATAACAAGAATTATCTGGAAGTACTTCTTAGAGACACAGATTCCAGGGCCCCAGATTCCAGAAACAGTGATCAGGGGAGAGGCCTGGGTTTCTGTATATTTATCAAGCACTCTAGGTAATTTTCTTTTTTAAAAATTACAGGCAAGTTGGGAAATACTATTGCAACCCATTACCAGCCCTGAGGCTGCACTCTGGGAAACTTTAAAAAATACCATTGCTTAGGCTCTACCCACAGTGACCTAATTTAACAACAACAGAATGATAAAAATGAAGATAAACTCTCAATAATCAAAATTAAATTATAAAAGTTTTTGATCTATAATTGTTCCTTTAGTGGCCCTATGTTCTCCATACCCCCAGAATCATTACTTAGCTAGGAAAATCACATCTGGCCTTATTAATGGTGTTTTTCTAGTTTTTAGATGCCAAGAATACAACATTGTGAACTAGGGCTGTGATTACTAGCGGTGGGGGAAGCAGCAGAGTGACTACTTGCTTTGGAAATAAAACAGGAAACATTCATAGTTTGGGCTGTAAACGTGTGTTCAGGTCACAGCAAAGGCTAAGAATAGCCCACAAAGGACACGTGGGAAATAGCCCTCATGGATCCACTGAACTGGAAACTTGGAGAGGAAGCAGAGAAGCAAAATCACACCAGGGCTTTCATTGTTCCAGATAACTTTCTGAGTAAATGCAAAGTATGTACTGTTTGATCCCACAGGAAAACCAACTAAATTCTTTTTTTTTTTTTGAGATGGAGTTTCACTCTTGTTGCCCAGGCTGGGGTGCAATGGCACAATCTCGGCTCACCACAACCTCCACCTCCCTGGTTCAAGTGATTCTCTTGCCTCAGCCTCTCCAGTAGCTGGGATTACAGGCATGCGCCACCACGCCCGGCTAATTTTGTACTTTTAGTCAAGATGAGGTTTCTCCCTGTTGGTCAGGCTGGTCTCAAACTCCCGACCTCAGGTGATCCTCCTGCCTTGGCCTCCTGAAGTGTTGGGATTACAGGCGTGAGCCACTGCGCCTGGCCATCAACTAAATTTTCACTGAAGAAAGTGTTTGTATTTTTCAATTTATGAAATCTTGGACTCCAACTTTGGGGGAGGTGACAGAGCCAGAAGACAATTAAGAGGTCAGTTGGCTCTACTGCCTGCTTTCTCTGTCTCTTTCTCTTTATTCTTCCTGATGCAATCTGGACAAGACACTAGGAGACATGAAATTTGGGCTGCCTCTGTCACTGGCTGGCTGTGTGATCCATGCACAAGTCACCTGCTTTCTCTGGGACTCAGCTTCCCTATCTGCTTAAAGAAAGGCATGCTTTAGTCTTTTGAGCCCTTTCCACCTAGATCATTGCAAAAATACAAGACTGTGTCATAACATTGTTCTGGCATCTTCCTAAACAGAGGACACCTAGCGTATAAGGGTGAATGGTTGAACTCCAGCTTAAAAAACAAAAAAAAGAACAAACTATACTTACTATGTGGCCAAACTGAACAGGATCTGCTTAGGGACTTAGAAAACAGCCCTTAGCATTCAGGAAACCATAACTGATATACTGAAAAAGAGGAAGGGTCTGAAGCTTGACCTTTGTTTATTTATTTACCTGTTTAAGTGTTTACTTTTTAAAATTTAAAATATTTTTTCCCAACTTTATTGAGGTACGATTGACAAATGTTTTTTATATGATCTTTCTTTTGTTTTGTTTTGTTTTCTTTTCTTTTCTTTTCTCTTTTCTTTTCTTTTTCTTTTCTTTTCTTTTCTTTTCTTTCGAGATGGAGCCTCCCTCTGTCACCCAGGCTGTAGGGCATTGGCTTGATCTCAGCTCACTGCAACCTTTGCCTCCTGGGTTCAAGCAATTTTCCTGCCTCAGCCTCCCAAGTAGCTGAGATTACAGGCATCTGCCACAGTGCCTGGCTACTTTTTTTGTGTTTTTAGTAGAGATGGGTTTTCACCATGTTGGCCAGGCTGGTCTTGAACTCCTGGTCTCAGGTGATCCACCTGGCTCAGCCTCCCAAAGTGCTGGGATTACAGGCATAAGCCACCACACCTGGCTGATGTTTTGATATATGAATACATTGTGAAATGATTACCATAATCAAGCCAATTAACATACATCACCTCACATGGTTACCATTTTATTTTTGGTATGGTGAGAACACTTTAGATCTGATCTCTTAGCAAATTTCAAGTATACAATACAGTATTATTAACTATAGTTGCTATGCTGTACATTAGGTATCCAGAACTTATTCATCTTAAAACTGAAAGTTTGTATATTTTGACCAGTATTTCCCTTTTTCTCCCATCTCCCAAGTCCTGGCAATCACCCTTTTACTGTTTGTTACTATGAGTTTGCTGGTTTTTTTTTTTTTAGATTTCACATATAAGTAAGGTCATGAAGCATTTGTCTTTCTGTGTCTGGCTTACTTCACTTATGATATCCTCA
Organism: Theropithecus gelada; assembly: GCF_003255815.1. NCBI lineage: Eukaryota > Metazoa > Chordata > Mammalia > Primates > Cercopithecidae > Theropithecus > Theropithecus gelada. The sequence continues at coordinate 26,250,838 of NC_037683.1, read as the reverse complement.
AGGTATATCCATGTTGTGGCAAATGGCAGGATTTCTTTCTTTTTTAGGTTAAAAATATTCCGTTATGTGAATATATATTCCTTCATTGATGGACACTTACTTTTTGTTTTTGTTTTTTTTGAGACGAGTTTCGCTCTTGTTGCCCAGGTTGGAGTGCAATGGCGTGATCTCAGCTCACTGCAGCCTCCACCTCTTGGGTTCCAGTGATTCTCCCACCTCAGCCTCCCGAGTAGCTGGGATTACAGGCGTGTGCCACCATGCCCACCTAATTTTTGTATTTTTAGTAGTGATGAGGTTTCTCTGTGTTGGTCAGGCTGGTCTCAGACTCCTGATCTCAGGTGATCCACCCGCCTCGGCCTCCCAAAGTGCTGGGATTACAGGCGTGAGCCACCGTGCCCAGCCAGTTGTTTTTGTATCTTGACTATTGTGAGTAATGCTGCAGTGAATGTGGGAATGCCTGATTCAGCTCCTTGCTGGGTGGTATGGTCTTGGGTTCATGAAATATTCCCTAAGATCATTTTCTTTATCTAGGTCTCTGGATGAGGGATTACACTCCCCTACCCCCCCAGTGCTATGCTTTATGATCTACATTTCCTGAACAAGAACATTTTGTGCAAACCCTTGGCCTGAATCATTCAGGTTCAAGAACATTTGGGCTCTCTCTGAGGCAAGTTTCCCAGAGAAGACAACAGCTGGGCCTTTTCTTCCCTCTTCCTCCATCTTCCCAGTCCCAGTCCCTTGGAATTGAGCAGTGACAGTGAGGAGTCCAGAGCTGCCACATAGCTACCATATGTCAGGCCTGGGAGTCAGGGCTTGGGGTCTGGTGCTTGTTCTTCAGCCTCTTATTCTCCCTGGGTCCTTGAGCAGGTCACTTGCCTCATCAAACCCAGATCTTTGAGTCAACAGGTTAGAATAGATGTGTAGTTCCATACATTAGGACTTCTTAAGGGTATTTTATTAAAAATATACAGGTCCAGACCTCACTGTCAGAGATTCTAGGTCAGATAAATCCAAAACGAGTTGTGAATCATTGTTCTTGACCTGAGGCAACTGCACAGATAATTCTAGATGTCTTCCATGTGTGCTGTGTGGCACCATTCACCCACCTATTGGAGCGTGAGAGGATTTAAGCAAGTTTCTTCTTGCACAGAATTATTGTCCAGGCCCACGGTTCTGCCTATAGGTCTCCAGTGGGCCATGAAGATCTGCCTGAAGGCTTCAGATGGAACCAAAATTGAGCTCTTTCTGCACTGTTAGGAGGTTAATGACATCCATTTCCATCAATTGGTATATTTGCATATGATTAAGAGCTGCTTGCTAATATCTACTATCTGAATTTAGGGTCCCCTGGAAACAAAGCCTAAGGCAAGACTTAGATGAGATGTTTCCTTAAGAGGTAACCCAGGGAGTAGAAGAGGGGGAAGGGAAAAAGCCAATAAAGGATGTCTTACTCCGTTTTGCATTGCTATAAAGGAATACCGTAGGCTGGGAAACTTATAAAGAAAAGAAGTTTATTTGGCTCATGGTTCTGCAGGCTGTACAAGAAGTATGGCTCCAGCATCCCCTTCTGGTGAGGACCTCAGGAAGCTGCCATTCGTGGCAGAAGGGAAAGTACAGCCAGCATTATATAGCCAGAGAGGAAGGGAAGGGAAGAGAGGGAAGGGAGGGGAGGGGAGGAGAGGGTGAGGGAAGGGGAGGGAAGGGAAGGGAAGGGAGGGGAGGGAAAGGAAGGGGAGGGAAAGGAAGGGAAGGGAAAGGACTTTTTAATGATCAACCTCATGGGAATGCATCGTGAGAACTCCCTCATTTCTGTGGAAATGGCACCAGGCACCATGCTGTTCATGAAGAATCTGCCCCCATGACTCAAAAACACCACTCACCAGGCCCTACCTCCAATATTAAGAGTGTGTCACTGAATTGATCACTATTATGAGAAGCTGGAGCTCAATCCCTTTGGGGACCCTCTGTCAATCTGTATTGTTCAGTGGCTCTTAAGTGGGAGTGGTTTTTCTTTCCTGATGGCATTGGCAATGCGTGGGGGGCATTTTGGGTTGTCATAACTGGGAGATGCTACAGCATCCAGGGATACTGCTAAACATCCTATGATGCACAGGACAGCCCCCACCCCTACAACAACAAAAAATCCAGCTCCAAATATCAATGTTGCCAAGGTTGAGAAAACTGTAGCCCATGCCTCAGAATTGTCTCTCTGAAGAACGATGAGCCTGGAGGATTTATCCATCAACTGCCATCCATCTCTGGGTCAGATTTGACTCTGGAAATGTCACTATTTTCAAACTTCCAGGCTACACTTGCATTAGGGCTGAGCAGACTTCCATGGTTTTGGAGAAATCCTTGAGGCAGAAAAGCAGAGGCACCATGACACACATAAGTAAGAACCTGTCCACATGTGTGAAATAGCCTAGTGTGTGCTGAAATCAGGGCAATGCCCAGGGGCTGTGGCAAGGTATAATTTTCCCAGCTGAGTAATGATTCTAGGGCTGTAGAGAATATGGTGTAACTGCAAAAAAATATGGACACAAAGAGTCGTAATTCAGTTCTAGACAGAGACAAAGGCTGGAAATCCAGTATGGTACAAAGTGGCTCTATGGTGAAATTGTTAAAAACATGATCTCTGGTACAAACCAAAAACCAACATTTGTTGTATTTGTGACTTTGGGCAAGTTAACTAACTTTTCTGTCTCTCAGCTTCCTCACCTAGACAATAAATTGGGGTTGATAATGGTTCCCACTTCATAAAGTTGTTGTGAGGACTAAATTGTGTGTGTGTGTGTGTGTGTGTGCGCGCGCGCGTGTGATTATATACATTTGATGTCACACTAACAGTGTCTGACATTTGGTGAGCACTGGTTGACAGTTTACATCATCCCAGGGCTGGGATTCTGGGCTTGGGAGTTACAACATCAGCCTATCTTGGCCTTTTGCCATTGGTAGTACACATAGGAGCTTAGTTAAATGGAAAAATTCATGGAGCTCCTACTGGAAGCCAGCCACTGTGCTAGGCTCTTGGCCAAGCTCTCAGTAATGAGAATAGGACTCTCTCTTTTTCCTCTTCTGCTCTTTACCTATGAACTGCTTTCCTTCCTTTGATTTTATGAAGTGGAGGTGAAGAGGAAGGCGCATAGGACTGGGAGAAATGAATTGCAATTCCTGACTATACTTTATCAATCACTGGTTGTGATTTGGGAAACCACTTTGCTTTTGAATTCTCACATTTATAAAGTGAATATAATCTAATCCTGCTTCACTGTGTTGCTATGAGAATTAAATGAGATGACATAAGCAAAATATTATAAAAATTGATACATATGCCAAAAATTTTGTTTTACTGTTAGGCTGATACAAAAGTAATTGTGGTTTTACCATTACTTTCAGTGGCAAAAACCACAATTAATTTTTCACCAACTTAATAGAATGTCAGTGTTCTCAATTCATCTGGGCCTGTAGAGTTTTAAAACATACAATTTTTGCATTTTAATCCCAAGATTGTTGAGTGTACTTGGAAGGGGACCAAAAGGAACCATAATTTAAAAAAAATTCTAGTCAATTTTGATGATCAGCCAGATTTGAGAACCATTGAACTATTATGTGCTATGAAACAGGGATTATGCCTTATTCAACTTTGTATTCTCACTGGTTAACATAGTTTAGTATCTAGTATAATCCAGTAATGGGATGGCTGGGTCAAATTGTATTTCTAGTTCTAGATCCTTGAGGAATCGCCACACTGTCTTCCACAATCGTTGAACTAGTTTACAGTCCCACCAACAGTGTAAAAGTGTTCCTATTTCTCTACATCCTCTCCAGCACCTGTTGTTTCCTGACTTTTTAATAATCACCATTCTAACTGGTGTGAGATGGTATCTATTGTGGTTTTGATTTGCATTTCTCTGATGGCTAGTGATGATGAGCATTTTTTCATGTATCTGTTGGCTGCATAAATGTCTTCTTTTGAGAAGTGTCTGTTCATATCTTTTGCCCACTGGGTATATACCCAAAGGATTATAAATCATGCTGCTATAAAGACACATGCACATGTATGTTTACTGCGGCACTATTCACAATAGCAAAGACTCGGAACCAACCCAAATGTCCATCAATGACAGACTGGATTAGGAAAATGTGGCACATATACACCATGGAATATTATGCAGCCATAAAAAAGGATAAGTTCATGTCCTTTGTAGGGACATGGATGCGTCTGGAACCATCATTCTCAGCAAACTATTGCAAGAACAGAAAACCAAACACCACATGTTCTCGCTCATAGATGGGAATTGAACAATGAGAACACTTGGACACAGGAAGGGGAACATCACACACTGGGGCCTGTTGTGGGGTGCAGGGAGTGGGGAGGGAGAGCATTAGGAGATATACCTAATGTAAATGAGTTAATGGGTGCAGCACACCAACATGGCACATGTATACATATGTAACAAACCTGCACATTGAGCCCATGTACCCTAGAACTTCAAGTATAATAAAAAAGAAAAAATTTTAAAAAAGCATATAGTATAATCAATGAATGCTTTTTTATTTTAAAATAAAAGGCCAAATTTTGTTACTTAGAAAAACAGAAGAAAGTACAGCACTCCAGGGGTTGCTCCACTCTCCCAAACTGCATATTTGTCCTGAACCACCTTCCTTACATTGAATTGTTGGTTTGTCCCTTAACTACCTGAGCTAATTTATACCTATGACTGTAATACTTGAGCAGATTACACTACCTTATGCTCAGAATCAGGATGAATGACAATCTTTGCCCTTTCTACTTCAAAGGTGGCTGCAAAAATCAAGGAGATAATAGATAAGAAAGTGATTTTCAGGCTACAGAATGCTATAAATATATAGGGAATTGATGTTATTAAAAAGGAATATACACTAAGTAAACATGTAGTTCTCTAAGACTCAATTATATTGTGACTGTTGAAGAGAGAAAATTCTTTTTTTTTTTTTAAGATGGAGTCTTGCTGTTGTCAGCCCAGGCTGAAGTGCCATGGCATGATCTTGGCTCACTGCAACTGACTCCCAGATTCCAGCAATTCTCCTGCCTCAGCCTCCCAAGTAGCTGGGATTACAGGCGCATGCCACCACACCTGGATAATTTTAATATTTTTAGTACAGACAGGGTTTCACCATGTTGGCCAGGCTGTTCTTGAACTGCTGACCTCAGGTGATCTGCTTGCCTTGGCCTCCTACAGGTGTGAGCCACAGTGCCCTTCTGAGAGAATATTCTTTAGTCAGATTCTTTATACTCACAGATTCAAAACTGAGTTCAGTAAAGTGATTCAGAGACATGAAATTCTTTAAAATAAAGAAACATGGGAAGTTGAAATTATAAGATGGGGCAGAGGAATACGGGCTAAGACAACCCAAGAGAATATAGAAAGATCACAGTATTAATATCAGGAAAGTAAAATTCAAGGCAAAAGGTGTTGAATAGGTCAAAAGGAAATGCTGTATAGTGATAGAGCTTGTGACTCATAATGGAATATAACTGTCACGAATAGTTATGCACCAATGAATACAGCACAAAAATATTAGAAGTAAAATCTTCAGAAAATATAAGAAAAATTTGACAGAATCAATATTGTAGTGGAAACATTTATTACAGCTTTTTGGAACTTTGGCAAATCCAGTGGATACCAAGATAAAGAGAAAGTGAATATATAATTTAGAAGATATTTTTATAGAAATAAATTGAACCCTAAAAACAGAGAATAAACTTTTGATAATTTTGGTGATTTCTGCATTTCCAAATGAGGTACCCAGTTCATCTCACTGGGACTGGTTGGACAATGGGTGCAGCCCATGGAGGGCAAGCTGAAGCAGGGTGGGGTGTCGCCTCACCGGGGAAGTGCAAGAGGCTGGGGAATTCTCTCCCTTACCCAAGGGAAGCCATGAGGGACTGAGCCTGGGGAACCGTGCACTCTGGCCTAGGTACTGTGATTTCCCCATGGTCTTCGCAACCCACAGACCGGGGGATTCCTTCCAGTGCCTACACCACCTGGGCCCTGGGTTTCAAGCACAAAACTGGGCAACCGTTTGGACAGACACTGAACTAGCTGCAGAAGTTTTTTTTTTTCCCCCCATACCTCAGTGGCGCCTGGAACGGTAGCAAGACAACCATTCACTCCCCTGCAAAGGGGGCTGAAGCCAGGGAGCCAAGTGGTCTGCCTCGGTGGGTCCCACCCTCATGGAGCCCAGCAAACTAAGATCCACTGGCTTGAAATTCTTGCTGCCAGCACAGCAGCAGTCTGAGATTGACCTGGGACTCTCGAGCTTGGCTGGGGGAGCGGCATCCACCATTGCTGAGGTTTGAGTAGGTGGTTTTACCCTCACAGTGTAAACAAAGCCTCCAGGAAGTTTGAACTGGGTGGAGCCCACTGCAGCTCACCAAGGCCACTGTCGCCAGACTGCCTCTCTAGATTTCTCCTCTCTGGGCAGGGCATCTCTGAAAAAAAGGCAACAGCCCCAGTGGGACTTATAGATAAAACCCCCATCTCCCTGGGACAGAGCCCCTGGGGGAAGGGGCAGTTGTGGGTGCAGCTTCAGCAGACTTAAACGTCTCTTCCTGATGGCTCTGAAGAGAGCAGCAGACCTCCCAGCACAGTGTTTGAGCTCTGCTAAGGATCAGGCTGCCTCCTCAAGTGAGTCTTTGACCCCCATGTATCCTGACTGGGAGACACCTCCCAGTAGGGACCAACAGACACCTCATACAGGAGAGCTCTGGCTGGCATCTGGCAAGTGCCCCTCTGGGACAAAGCTTCTAGAGGAAAGAACAGGCAGCAATCTTTGCTGTTCTGCAGCCTCCGCTAGTGATACCCAGGCAAACAGGGTCTGGAGTGAGCCTCCAGCAAACTCTAGCAGACCTGCAACAGAGGAGCCTGACAGAAGAAAAACTAGCAAACAGAAAGGAACAGCACATCCGCTCAGAGACCCCATCCGAAGGTCACCGACATCAAAGACCAAAGGTAGATAAACTTATGACACTGGGGAGAAACCACCACAAAAAGGCTGAAAATTCCAAAAACCAGAATGCCTCTTCTTCTCCAAAGGATCACAACTCCTTGCCAGCAAGGGAACAAAACTGGACAGAGAATGAATTTGACAAATTGACCGAAGTAGAATTCAGAAGGTGGGTAATAACAAACTCCTCCGAGCTAAAGGAGCATGTTCTAACCCAATGCAAAGAAGCTAAGAACCTGGAAAAATGGTTAGACGAATTGCTAACTAGAATAACCAGTTTAGAGAAGAACATAAATGACCTGATGGAGCTGAAAAACACGGTGCGAGAACTTTGTGAACCATACACAAGTATCAATAGCCAAATCGATCAAGACGAAGAAAGGATATCAGAGATTGAAGATCAACTCAATGAAATAAAGCGAGAAGACAAGATTAGAGAAAAAAGAATGAAAGGAATGAACAAAGCCTCAAAGACATATGGGATTATGTGAAAAGACCAAATCGACATTTCATTGGTGTACCTGAAAGTGATGGGGAGAAGGGAACCAAGTTGTAAAACATTCTTCAGGATATTATTCAGGAGAACTTCCCCAACCTAGTGAGATAGGCAACATTCAAACTCAGAAAATACAGAGAACACCACAAAGATACTCCTTGAGAAGAGCAACCCCAAGACACATAATCATCAGATTCACCAAGGTTGAAATGAAGGAAAAAAATGTTAAGGGCAGCCAGAGAGAAAGGTCAGGTTACCCACAAAGGGAAGCCCATCAGACTAACAGCAGATCTCTTGGTAGAAACTCTACAAGCCAGAAGAGAGTGGGGGCCAATATTCAACATTCTTAAAGAAAAGAATTTTCAACCCGGAATTTCATATCCAGCCAAATTAAGCTTCATAAGTGAAGGAGAAATAAAATCCTTTACAGGCAAGCAAATGCTGAGAGATTTTGTCACCACCAGGCCTGCCTTACAAGAGCCCCTGAAGGAAGCACTAAACATGAAAAGGAACAACTGGTACCAGCCACTGCAAAAAGATACCAAATTGTAAAGACCATCAACACTATGAAGAAACTGCATCAACTAATGGGCAAAATAACCAGCTAGCATCATAATGACAGGATCAAATTTACACATAACAATATTAACCTTAAATGTAAATGGGCTAAATGCCCCAATTAAAAGACACAGACTGGCAAATTGGATAAAGAGTCAAGACGCATCGGTGTGCTGTATTCAGGAGATCCTCACATGCAAAGACACACATAGGCTTAAAATAAAGGGATGGAGGAATATTTACCAAGAAAATAGAAAGCAAAAAAAGCAGGAGTTGCAATCCTAATTTCTGATAAAACAGACTTTAAACCAACAAAGATCAAAAGAGACAAGGGCATTACATAATGGTAAAGGGATCAATGCAACAAGAAGAGCTAACTATCCTAAATATATATGTACCCAATACAGGAGCACCCAGATTCATAAAGCAAGTTCTTAGAGACCTGCAAAGAGACTTAGACTCCCACACATTAATAGTGGGAGACTTTAACACCCCACTGTCAATATTAGATCAACGAGACAGAAAATTAACAAGGATATTCATGTCTTGAAGTCAGCTGTGGACCAAGCAGACATAATAAACATCTACAGAACTCTCCACCTCAAATCAACAGAATATACATTCTTCTCAGTACCTCATTGCACTTATTCTAAAATTGACCACATAGTTGGAAGTAAAACACTCCTCAGCAAATGCAAAAGAATGAAAATCATAACAGTCTCTCAGACCACAGTGCAATCAAATTAGAGCTGAGGATTAAGAAACTCACTCAAAACTGCACAACTGCATGCAAACTGAACAACCTGCTCCTGAATGACTACTGAGTAAATAACGAAATGAAGGCAGAAATATAGATGTTCTTTGAAACCAATGAGAACAAAGACACAATGTACCAGAATTTCTGGGACACATTTAAAGCAGTGTGTAGAAGGAAAGTTGTAGCACTAACTGCCCACAAGAGAAAGCAGGAAAGATCTAAAATTGATACCTGGACATCAAAATTAAAAGAACTGGAGAACAAGAGCAAACAAAATCAAAAGCTAGCAGAAGACAAGACATAATGAAGATCAGAGCAGAACTGAAGGAGATAGAGACACAAAAAACCCTTCAAAAAATCAATGAATCCAGGAGCTATTTTTTTGAAAAGATAACAAAATAGATCACTAACCAGACTAATAAAGAAGAAAGGAGAGAAGAATAAAATCGATGCAATAAAAAATGATAACGGGGATATCACCGCTGATCCCACAGAAATACAAACTACCATCAGAGAATACTATAAGCACCTCTATACGAATTAACTGGAAAATCTAGAAGAAATTGATAAATTCCTGCACACATACACCTTCCCAAGTCTAAACCAGGAAGAAGTCGAATCCCTGAATAGACTAATAAGTTCTGAAATTGAGACAGTAACTAATAGCCTACCAACCAAAATAAGTCCAGGACCAGATGGATTCACAGCCGAATTATACCAGAGGTACAAAGAGGAGCTGGTACCATTCCTTCTGAGACTATTCCAAACAATAGAAAAGGAGGGAATCCTCCCTAACTCATTTTGTGAGGCCAGCATCATCCTGATACCAAAACCTGGCAGACACACACACACACACACACACACACACACACACACACACACACAGAAAATTTCAGGCCAAGATCCCTGATGAACATTGATGCAAAAATCCTCAATAAAATACTGGCAAACTGAATCCAGCAGCACATCAAAAAGCTTATACCACAATCAAGTCAGCTTCATCCCTGGGAAGCAAGGCTGGTTCAACATAGGCAAATCAATAAACATAATCCATTACATAAACAGAACCGATGACAAAAACCACACAATTATCTCAATAGATGCAGAAAATGCCTTCGACAAAATTCAACACCCTTCATGCTAAAAACTCTCAATAAACTAGGTATTGATGGAACGTATCCCAAAATAATAGAACTATTTATGACAAACCCACAGCCAACATCATACTGAATGGGCAAAAACTGGAAGCATTCCTTTTGAAAACCGGCACAAGGATGCCCTCTTTTACCACTCCTATTCAACATAGTATTGGAAGTTCTGGCCAGGGCAATCGGGCAAGATAAAGAAATAAAGGGTATTTAAATAGGAAAAGAGGATGTTAAATGGTCTCTGTTTGCAGATGACATGACGGTATATTTAGAAAACCCCACCATCTTAGCCCCAAATCTCCTTAAGCTGATAAGCAACTTCAGCAAAGTCTCAGGATACAAAATCAATGTGCAAAAATCACAAGCATTCCTATACACAAATAACAGAGAAACAGAGAGCCAAATCATGAGTGAACTCCCATTCACAACTGCTACAAAGAGAATAAAATACCTAGGAATACAACTTACAAGGGGTGTGAAGGACCTTTTCAAGGAGAACTACAAATCACTGCTCAAGGAAATAAGGGAGGACACAAACAAATGGAAAAACATTCCATGCTCATGGATAGGAAGAATCGATATTGTGAAAATGGACATACTGCCCAAAGTAATTTACAGATTCAATGCTATCCCCATCAAGCTACCTTCGACTTTCTTCACAGAATTGGAAAAAGCAACTTTAAACTTCATATGGAACCAAAAAGAGCCCACACAGTCAAGACAGTCCTAAGCAAAAAGAACAAAGCTGGAAGCATCATGCTACCTGACTTCAAACTATACTATAAGGCTATAGTAACCAAAACAGCATTGTACTGGTACCAAAACAGATACATAGACCAATGGAGCCGGAGGCCTCAGAAATAATACCACACATCTACAACCATCTGATCTTTGACAAACTTGACACAAGCAAGCAATAGGGAAAGGATTCCCTATTTAATAAATGGTGTTGGGGGCTGGGCGAGGTGGCTCATGCCTGTAATCCCTGCACTGTGGGAGGCCAAGATGGGCGGATCACCTGAGGTTGGGAGTTCGAGACCAGCCTGACCAACACAGAGAAACTCCATCTCTACTAAAAATTCAAAATTAGCTGGGCATGGTGGCACATGCCTGTAATCCTAGCTACTCGGGAAGCTGAGGCAGGAGAATAGTTTGAACCTGGAAGGCGGAGGTTGCGGTGAGCCGAGATTGAGCCATTGCACTCCAGCCTGGGCAACAAAAGCGAAACTCCATCTGAAAATAAATAAATAAATAAATAATAAAATAAATGGTGTTGGGAAAAGTGGCTAACCATATGCAGAAAACTGAAACTGGACCCCTTCCTTACACCTTATACAAAAATTAACTCAAGATGGATTAAAGACTTAAACATAAGACCTAAAACCATAAAAATCCTAGAAGAAAACACAGGCAATACCACTCAGGACATAGGCATGGGCAAAAACTTCATGTCTAAACACCAAAAGCTATGGCAACAAAAGCCAAAATTGACAAATGGGATCTAATTAAACAAAAGGGCTTTTGCACAGCAAAAGAAACTATCATCAGGCAACCTACAGAATGGGAGAAAGTTTTTGCAATCTATCCACTGACAAACAGTTAATACCAAAATCTACAAAGAACTTAAACAAATTTACAAGAAAAAAAAGAAAAGCATCAAAAAGTGGGCAAAGTATATGCACAGACCCTTCTCAAAAGAAGACATTTATGGCCAGGCGCAGTGGCTCACGCCGGTAATCTCAGCACTTTGGGAGGCCAAGGTGGGCGGATGACGAGGTCAGGAGATTGAGACCATCCTGGCTAACATGGTGAAACCCCGTCTCTACTAAAAATATAAAAAATTAGCCGGGCGTGTAGGCGGGTGCCTGTAGTCCCAGCTACTCGGGAGGCTGAGGCAGGAGAATGGCGTGAACCCGGGAGGCGGAGCTTGCAGTGAGTCGAGATCGCGCCACTGCACTCCAGCCTGGGCGACAGAGCGAGACTCTATCCCCTCCCCCCACCAAGAAAAAGAAGACATTTATGCAGCCAACAGATATGAAAAAAAGCTCATCATCACTGGTCGTTAGAGAAATGCAAATCAAAACCACAATGAGATACCATCTCACATCGGTTAGAATGGCTATCATTAAAACGTCAGGGAACAACAGATGCTGGAGAGGATGTGGAGAAATAGGAAAGCTTTTACACTGTTAGTGGGATTGTAAATTGTGTCAACCATTATGGAAGACAGTGTGGCAATTCCTCAAGGATCGACAACTAGAAATATCATTTGACCCCAGCAATCCTATTACTGGGTATATACCCGAAGGATTATAAATCATTCTACTATAAAGACTCATGCACGTGTGTGTTTATTGCAGCACTATTCACAATGGCAAAGACTTGGAACCAACCCAAATGTCCATCAATAAATGGTAGATTGGATAAAGAAAATGTGGCACATATACACCATGGACTACTATGTAGCCATAAAAAAGGATGAGTTCATGTCATTTGCAGGGACATGGATGAAACTGGAAACCATCATTCTCAGCAAAATAACACAAGAACAGAAAAACACTGCATGTTCTCACTCATAAGTGGGAGTTGAACAAGGAGAACACATGGACATAGGGAGGGGAACATCACACACCAGGGCCTGTGGGGGTGCGGGGGGCAAGGAGAGGGATAGCATTAGGAGAAATACCTAATATAGGTGACAGGTAGATGGTTGCAGCAAACCACCATGGCACATGTATACCTATGTAACAAAACTGCATGTTCTGCACATGTACCCCAGAACTTAAAGTATAATAATAATAATAAAAAAACTTGGTGCAGAAAAAGTAAAATATCTCATTAATATTTTAATGTTCAAATGACATTTTGGCATATTAGATTGTATAAAAATATGACATTTGATTTTGTCTGTTTCTTTTGCTTTTTAAGTGTGACTACTAGAATATTTAATATTATATGTGTGGCTCACATTTGTGGCTTACATTGTATTTCTATTGGATAACATTTTAAAGGGTCATATTTCTTTTCTACAATGTAATAAAGCATAAGGTATAATAGCAAAATCTCAAGTCTCTTAGAAATTAAAAAACGAAAATGTGAATTATAAACTCTCATTTAAAAATCTTTTTGTGTCATCCGGGTGCAGTGGCTCACGCCTGTAATCCCAGCACTTTGGGAGGCCAAGGCGAGTGGATCACCTGAGGTCAGGAGTTTGAGACCAGCCTGACCAACATGGAGAAACCCTGTCGCTACTAAAAATACAAAGATTAGCTGGGCATGGTGGCACATGCCTGTAATCCCAGCTACTTGGGAGGCTGAGGCAGGAGAATCACTTGAACCTGGGAGGCAGAGGTTGCAGTGAGCTGAGAGCTGAGATCGTGCCATTCCACTCCAGCCTGGGCATCAAGAACAAAACTCAGTCTCAAACAAAACAAAACAAAACAAAACAAAATCTTTTTGTGTCAAAGAGGATGCAAAGCAAAACTGGCAATGTCATAATATCTGGGAAGTAAATATGGTTGGAAATAATAAATAGTTATGCATTGCTTAACAACAAGGATATGTTCTGAGAAATGTGTGCTTGTGTGATTTTGTCATTGTGTAAACATCAAAGAATGCACTTACACAAACCCAGATGGTGTAGCCTACTATTCACCTAGGCTATGTAGTATAGCCTCTTGCTCTAGGCTACAAACCTGTGCAGCACATTACTGTGCTGAATACAGTAGACCTTGTAATACAATGGTAAATATTTGTATCTAAACATACTTAAGTGTAAAAAGTACAGTAAAAACATGGTGCTAAGGACATGAATAGACAATTCTGAAAAGAAGCTACATAAATGGTCAACAAACATATAAAAAAAATGCTCAACATCACTAATGATCAGGGAAACGCAAATCAAAACCACAGTGCTATACCACCTTACCCCTGCAAGAATGGCCATAACAAAAAAATTAAAAAAAAATAGATGTTGGCATGGATGTGGTGAAAAGGAACACTTCTACACTGCTGGTGGGAATGTAAACTAGTACAACCATTATGGAAAACAGTGTGGAGACTCTTTAAATAACTAAAAGTAGAACTACCATTTGATCCAGCAATTCCACTACTGGGTATCTACCCAGAGGAAAAGAAGTCATTATACAAAAAAAGATAGTTGCACACGCATATTTACAGCAGCAGAATTCACAATTGCAGAAATATGGGACCAGCCCAAATGCCCATCAATCAATGAGTGGATAAAGAACATGTGGGGTGTGTGTGTATATATATATTAGAATACTACATATATATAAAATATGTATGTGTATATATAAATTATAATACTATATATTATAATATATATACATTAGAATACTCTGTGTGTGTGTGTGTGTGTATATATATATTAGAATACTACTCAGCCATTAAAAGGAATTAATTAGTGGCATTTGCAGCAACTTGGATGGAATTGGAGAGTATCATTCTAAGTGAAGAAACTCGGGAATGGAAAACCAGATTTCTTATATGCTCACTTATAAGTGAGAGCTAAGCTATGGGATGCAAAGCCATAAAAATGATACAATGGACTTTGGGAACTTGGGGGGAAAATCTGGGAGAGGGGTTAGGTATAAAAGACTACACACTGGTTTCAGTGTATACTGCTTGGTTGATGAGTGAATGAAAATCTCACAAATCCCACTGAAGGACTTACTCATGTAACCAAATACCACCTGTTCCCCAAAAACCTAAGGAAATAAAAACATTTTTAAAAAATTGTGTACCCGTCTAGGGCACTTACCATGAATGGCATTTGCAAGACTGGGAATTGCTCTGGGTGTCTCAGTGACTGAGTGGTAAGTGAATGTGGAGGCCTAGGATATTACTGTGCACTGCTATGCACTTTATAAACATTGTGCACTTTGGCTACATTAATTTTATAAAAAATGTTTTTTCTTTCTTCAATAACAAATTAACCTTAGCTTATTGCAACTTTTAAAATTTATACACTTTTTAATTTTTAAAAACTTTTTTACTCTTTTGTAATAACACTTAGCTTAAAATACACGTTGTATAGCTGTTCAAAAATATTTCCTTTCTTTATATCCTTATTCTATAAGCTTTTTTTCTGTTTTTTTTTTTTAACTTTTAAAACTTTTTTGTTAGAAACCAAAACACAAATATACACAGTCTAAGCCTTCACAGAGTCGGGATAATCAACAGCTCTGTCTTCCACCTCCACATCTTGTCCCACTGGTAGGTCTGCATGGGGCAATGATACGCATGGAACTGCCTTCACTTGTGATAACAATGCCTTCTTCTGGAATACCTCCTGAAGGATCTTCCTAACACTATTTTACAGTTAACTTTTTTTTTTTAAATAAATAGAAGGAGCACACTCTGAAATAATGATAATAGTATAGTATAGTAAATACATCAATCAGTAACTTAGTTGTTTATTATAATTATCAAGTATTATGTACTTTATATCATTGTGTGTGCTATACTTTTATACGACTGGCAGCACAGTAGGTTTGCTTATGCCAGCATCACCACAAACAAGTGAGTAATATGTTGAGTTTTATAACAGGTACAATGTCACTAGGCAATATGAAATTTTCAGCTCCACTATAATCTTATGGGACCACCATTGTATATGCGGTTCATCATTGAGCAAAATGTCATTATGTGATGCATGACTGTATATCAAAATATATGGCATTTACCCAAAAGAAAATTAAGAGCTCTAATTACTTTCATTACTAAACTTTTAAAAACAGAAATAAATGTACGAAACCTGGATAAACTAAAGTCTACTCAAGAAATCAGAAAAACAAAAAGTATATTATTCTCAGAGGTCTTATAGTCAAGTTTAGGAAAGTAGTCTCCAGTATACAATGGATTCCCAACTGTCTCAGTACCAAGCGTCTGCTGTCAGCCAAGCAGCAGGATTACCCGTATTATGATTAATCCTTCCAAATAAAATTCAAAGTCGCACATTATTGCCTACTTACTCCCATTTTACAGATGAGAAAATGGACACAGCAAGGTTAAGTGACTTGTTCAAGACCTTAAAACAAAATAAAAGATGTGTGATTAGAATTTTAGCTCTCATGCTCATGGGGTTTCTGATTCATCACACTGGTGCTGAAATATTCAGCTATAGGACTGAGAGTCCATGGGTTATAGAATAGGAATGAAAGAATGGAAAAGCCTAAACAATTACATTTAACTTGATTTGATTGACATCACTTGGTTTAGTTTTAGGAATGCTAGTCCCCTCCTGTATAAGACAAGGGAACAACAATAGGTGATTGTTTAAGACCTTTTTTGGAAAGTAGCATTGAGAGGTGCTTTGGACAGGTTAGTTTTCCTGGTGTATGACAGTTGTTACTTGTTTCTGGTAGAAAAGGCCTCCTTCCATCATGGTACGGTTGCACTAACGTGCATAGGGTACTCTGGACACATGCCCCATTAAGGCATCTCTGGAGCTTGGGTTGTTTATCCAAGTAATACTCTGTATTAGTCCATTCTCATGTGGCTAGAAAGAACTACCCAAGACTGGGTAATTTATAAAGGAAAGAGGTTTAATTGACTCATAGTTCTGCAGGACTGGGGAGGTCTCAGGAAACTTACAATCACGGTGGAAGGGGAAGCAAACATGTCCTTCTTCACATGGCAGCAGGATAGAAAAGTGAGTGTCCAGCAAAGAGGGAAGCCCCTTATAAAACTGTTAGCTCTTGTGAGAACTCACTCACTATCATGAGCTCATGAGAACAGAATGGGGGAAACCACCTCAATGATTCAATTATTTCTACCTGGTCCCTCCCATGACACATGGGGATGATGGGAACTATAATTCAAGATGAGATTTGGTTGGGGACACAGACAAACTATATCATTCTACCTCTGACTTCTCCCAAATTCCATGTCCTCACAATTAAAAACACAATCATGCTCTTCCAACAGTCCCCCAAAGTCTTAACTCATTCTGGCATTAACTCAAAAGTCCAAGTCCAAAGTCTCATCTGAGACAATGCAAGTCCCTTCCACCTATGAGCCTGTAAAATCAAAAGCGAGACAGTTACTTCCCAGATACGATGGGTGTACAGGCATTGAGTAAATACACCCATTCCAAATGGGAGAAATTGGCCAAAAAAAGGAGGCATGGGCCCTATACAAGTCCAAAATCCAATAGGGAAGTCACTAAATCTTAAAGTTCCAAAAAGATCTCCTTTGACTTCATGTCTCACATCAAGGTTATGCTGATGCAAGAGGTAGGCTCCTCTGGTCTTGGGCAGCTCCACCCCTGTGTCTTTGCGGGGTACAGCCCCCCCTCCCAGCTGCTTTCATGGGCTAGCATTGAGTGTCTGTGACTTTTCCAGGTGCATGTTCCAAGCTATCAGTGGATCTACCATTCTGGGGTCTGGAGGATGGTGGCCCTCTTCTTATAACTCCACCAGGCAGTGCCCCAGTGGGGACTCTGTGAGGGATCTCTGACCACATATTTCCCTTTTACACTGCCCTAGCAGAGGTTCTCCATGAGGGCTCTGCCCCTGCATCAAACTTCTGTCTGGACATCCAAGTACTTCCATACATCCTCTGAAATCTGGGTGGAGGTTCCCAAATCTCAATTCTTGACTTCTGTGCATGTACAGGCTCAACACCACATAGAAGCTGCCGAGGCTCGAGGCTTGCACCATATGAAGCCATGGTCTGAGCTGTACCATGGCCCCGTTTGATTATGGCTGTAGTGGCTAGGACACAGGGCACCAAGTCCCTAGGCTGCACACAGCAGTGGGGCCCTGGGCCTGGCCCACAGAACCATTTTTACCTCCTAGACCTCTGGACCTGTGATGGGAGGGGTTGCTGTGAAGGTCTCTGACATGGCCAGGAGACATTTTCCCCATTGTCTTGGTGACTAACATTTGGCTCCTCGTTGCTTATGCAAATTTCTGCAGCAGGCTTGAATTTATCCCCAGAAAATGGGGTTTTCTTTTCTATTGCATTGCCAGGCTGCAAATTTTCCAAACTTTTATGCTCTGCTTCCTCTTGAATGCTTTGCTGCTTAAAACTTTCTTCTGTGAGATACCTGAAATCATTTACCTCAAGTTCAAAGTTTTACAGATTTCTGGGGTAGTGGCAAAATGTTGCCAGTCTCTTTGCATAGCAAGAGTGACATTTACTCCAGTTCCTAACAAGTTCCTCATCTCTCTATGAGACCACCTCAGCCTGGACTTCATTGTCTATATCATTATCAGCATTTAGGTCAAAGCCATTCAACAAGTCTCTAGGAAGTCCCAAACTTTCCTTTATCTTCCTGTCTTCTGAGCCCTCCAAGTCTCCAGGAAGTTCCAAACTTTCTCACATTTTCCTGTCTTCTTTTGAGCCCTCCAAACTGTTCCACCCTCTGCCTGTTACCCAGTTCCAAGGTCACTTCCACATTTTTGGGTATCTTTACAGCAATGCCCCATTACCCAGTACCAATTTACTGTATTAGTTCATTCTCCTGCTTCTATAAAGAGCTGCCTGAGACTGGGTAATTTATAAAGGAAAGAGATTTAATTGACTCACAGTTCTAAGAGGCTATAGGGAGACCTCAGGAAACTTATAATCATGGTGGAAGGGGAAGCAAACAAGTCCTTCCTCACATGGCAGCAGGAGAGACAAGTGAGTGCCCAGCGAAGGGTGAAGCCCCTTATAAAACCATCAGATCTTGTGAGAACTAACTATCATGAGAACAGGATGAGGAAAACTGCCCCCATGATTCAATTATCTCCATCTGGTCTCTCCCATGACACATGGGGATGATGGGAAATACAATTCAAGATGATATTTGGGTGAGGACACAGCCAAACCATATCAGACTCTAATACTGTCTTCACACTTGGACACATTGCAGCTAAAGCTTCATTAGCCATGAAATGGACTTCACTAGAATTGATCCTCTTTTTCTGCTAAAAGAAAGGAGAAGGCCATACAAAGTCCAGAAAATTTTCAATTCACTGGAGAGTTCTGATCTGTTGAATTCATTTCAACACACATTTTTTAGGTTCTTAGTGTGTGCCAGCACCAGATACAGAGTTATGATGAACAAGACAGAATACCAGCCCTGAGAGGGATGACAGACTCTTAATCTGTCATTTTTTCCAGTTGTAAGAACAGAGACCCTCCCAGTCAACTCAGGAGATAATCAACATTAGAGTATTGTTTGGGTAGACAACTGATATACCAAGGAACTCAGAAGATCCTTCAGCCTTCTGTAAAGATAAACAAAGGAATAAGGAGGAATAGAATCTCAAACAACTATACCTCAAAAGACTGGATCATATGGGGGCACTGGAAGCTTTAAGGCCTTTCCAGAACACTACATGACTACTGCAACTGTGTCAGCTACCAGCAACAATTTCTCTTAAGGCTCAGACACTATGTCAAACACTTTTCAACTCTAATAATTTTCTCTATTTTTCATATTTTCTACTCCTCCTTGGCTGTTATTTTAGCTTTCTTTACTCATGTGCATTGGTTTCTGGCTCTTACTGATTTCTTAGCCCTTTGTGTCCGGATTTTAAATGATCATAGGATACCTTAATTTGTCCACTTCATTGATTCATTTAACTAATATTTAAAGTCCTCCTCTTAAGTGTCAATGTTGAGCTAGGTTCTGAGGATTCCACATATAGTGAAAGAATTGTCGGTCCTAGAGTATGTAAGAGATAACAGAGAAGAGAAAAAAGAGAAGAGAACGAGAGAGAGAGAGAGAGAGAGACCAACCAATAAACCAACGTAATTCAGTTTTTTGTTTTAAGAAGATTCTTCTTGGTGTATGAAAAATACACCAGGAGTCAGGCAGGAGGCAGCAAGAAAGAGATGAGAACAGGTAGGAGACTATTCCAGCAGTGCAGGTGAGAATGGTGGTGTGGATTACAGTGCCAGCAGTAGAGATGATGAAGAGAGGAAAAATGAGAGAGCACATTAGGAGGTAGTACAAGTCACTTACTGGTTGCTTAGATGCTGGATATTAGTAAAAGGAAGATTTCTGGTTTGATCAACTGAATCGATGGTGATAAAAGTTACTGCAGAAACCCAGAGGAAGCGAGGTAAGTGGGAGAAGATGTTAAAATAATGAGTTTTGGGTATTTAAAATTGGCAATATCAGAAAGAAAATGTTAAGTAGTTTTTTTGTTTTTTGTTTTTGGTTTTGTTTTTGACAGAGTCTCGCTCTGTCGCCCAGGCTGGAGTGCAGCGGTACAAACTTGGCTGACTGCAACATCTGCCTCCTGCGTTCAAGCAATCCTCATGACTTTGCCTCCTGAGTAGCTGGGACCACAGGTGCACACCAACATACCTGGCAAATTTTTGTATTTTTAGTAGAGACAGGGTTTCACTATGTTGGCTAGGCTGGTCTCAAACTCCTCACCTCAAGTGATCCTCCCACCTCAGCCTCCTAAAGTACTGGGATTACAGGCATAAGCCACTGTGCCCCACCAGAAAATGTTAAATAGTTGAATTAGGCAGATTGGAGCTCAGAGTAGTTATCTGGACTGGCGATGTAAGTTTGGCAGTTGATATGGCTAGGCTTTGTGTCCCTTCCCAAATCTCATCTTGAATTGTAGTTCCCATAGTCCCTACATGTCATGGGAGGGACCTGGTGGGAGCTAATTGAATCATGGGGGTGTTTACCCCCACACTGCTGTTCTCATGATAGAGTGTGAGTTTTCACTAGACTTGGTGGTTTTATAAGGCTCTTTTCCCCCTTTTGCTCATTCTTCTCTTCCTGCCACCATGTGAAGAAAGATGTGTTTGCTTACCCTTCCACCATGGTTGTGTTTCCTGAGGCCTCCCCAGCCATGCTGAACTGTGAGTCAATCAAATGTCTGTCCTTTATAAATTACCCAGTCGTGGATATGTCTTTATTAGCAGTGTGATAATGGACTAATGCAGCAGTTATAACAGATAGATGGCACTGGAAGCCATGATCATAGAAGAGACAATGGAAGGAAAAATCCTCCAAAGAACACTAAGTTCAGGCAGATGAAGAGGAAATGGCCAAGTGACTGAGAAAGGTGTCCCAGTGAGGTGGTATATGGAAGCCCAGAGAAAAGCATGTGCTAGGCACTGTGACAGACACTGGGAGGCTGAGTAAAACAAAGACCAAGTGATGTCCACTGGATTTGAAAACATGAGGTTTGTTGATGGATAATTGTAACAAGAGCAGTTTCCATTGGGTGTGGAGGTGGAAGGCAGAGCAGAGAGCATCACCGAGAATGAAAGGATGATGCCGAAGTTCTCTTCTGTGTCATGCTTCTAGTTTTATTCTGCTGTGCCTATCATAGTGGCAACCTCTGTTGAGCATTTTGTGTGTCTTTTTAAAATTTATCAAAAAATACACAGATAAATACCCAATTCCTTCTGTATTTTTAAATTTTCTAGAATAACATAGTAAGCCAAAGAGGAATAAGGTGAAGTGAGAATTTACCTATATTATGTAGAGATATCTCTTGGTAAGTTTGGCTGTGAGTAAGGGATAGAGAGATGATACAGAAACTGGAGGGGTGAAGATTTGCCTTTTCAAAGAGGCAGGCAGTAGAGCATGTTTGCTTGCTGATGGGAGTGGTTTAGTAGGGAGAAAGGAAGGACTGACTCTATTCCAGGAGAGAACATAACTAAGGAGATACAGTCTTTTAGAAGGCAGGGATGAATTCATGGGATGGAATTCAGAGCCCAAGAGGAGAGTTGGCCTTCATTAGGCCTGGGGACACTTCCTCCATCTCAACAGGTTAAAAAGAAGAGAAGGTGAGTACAGATATTGTAAGCATGAGCATGGGTGGTGAGAAGCTCAGAATTTGCTTCTGGTGACTTCTGTTTCTTCTCAAGTATGAGGAAAGAAATGATATATGTAGGAGGAGGTGTGGGAGAGAGAAGTTATTCACCTTGGGGAGTGGGAAGGTGAGCCTGTCAGAGAAAGATGATCAGCTCTTGGGCAGATCCCTACTAATTCTTGGGATCACCACATTAACATGAAACCCATCATCTCAGTTGTGCAGTTGTGTCCTCTAGCAACCTACAGCTGCTTGAGGACAGCCTCAAGGAGGAAGATGTCTGGTGTTTGCAGGAAAGTATGATGGAGGAGGATATAAGTGAATGAGTTGGCAGGATTTGCCAGGAAGTAACTGAAATGATTATTCATGAAATCTAGGATGGACAAGAGGAAAGGGAAGTCAGGAGAGCCATGAGAAAATTGTGGGGATGGGAGGATGACATCAAAGACTTGTGGTGGGAGTGGTGGGGCTGTTCTGGAGCATGTGATCTGGACGGACGGAAGGTGGTGGTCAGGGAGTGGGGTGTTTAAGCTGACATTTCACAGATGATATTGTTTCTGTTGATGAGAAAATTCAAGGTGTGACTGTGGGAGTGGGCAGATGCGATAGAGTGGAGGAAAAGGTGAGTGGCAGTGGCAACACCAGGGTGCTGGATGTTGAGACTAGTGATGATGATGACAGGAGTTGGGGTGGACAGAAAACTGAGCCAAGAGTTCAGGTTGTCAGGATTAGGGGTTGTGGTCAGGAGGTCAGTAGTTTATAGAAACAAGGAGAGGCTGTGAGTTTGTAAGAGCTTGTGTGTTTTATAAGAGCAAGGGGGAGAGGGAGCATGGAAGAAGAAATGGAGAGCACAGACAGCAACTCCATCTCAAGACTATGAGGTTGTGTTATGAGAGAACAAACCACCTTCCTTTTGAAAGGGCTGTAGGAGAAATGCTGTCTCAGAGAACAGCCAGATTTCAACTAAGGCAAAATATGTAAAAATAACTTATTAAGAAAATAATTGGAAATTTGGGGTGTTTGCCGACCCCAGAGCAGGCATCCAGAGGGTTACAGTGGAAGGATTTGTGGGGGAGGAATTGGGTTAGGTTAGAATTAGGTCAGAGGATGTTACAAAGCAGCATGAAGATATGAGTCCACTTACTCATTGTTTTCACTGTGGAACCAAGCTTACAAACTAGACTAACTCATGGGTAACTGGCCATTCTGTAAGATTGGTTAGGAGTAATCTGTCTCTGGTCAAATTCTCTAAAAGTCAGGCAGTGATGATGTGAATATAGAGTGTGGCTTTCTATACTTAGGAAGTTGCCCAGAACTATTTCCCTCAGCAAGGGTTGTGGACAGGGCAGGTACTCCTAGGGCAAATGAATTCCTGTGCAAAATGTAACCAGTTCCAACCTCTTTTCAAAGCAGAAGTTGTCTCTATAGCATGGTCAGTATCTTGTGTTTAAACATATTTAATTAATGTGACATTATTAGTAGAGTGTAGTTCATATTAGTGTTGGCAATTTCCAGCATAAATATATTATTACGTTATCTTTAAAAGGCCAAATAAAATGTCAATGAAACACCATTTCTCCCTTTAGATTAGAAAAGTAATAAAGATTGGTAGCATCCATTGCTGATAAAGGTGTGGGAAATGGATTCCACTATATACTACTGGATTTGTAGTGAATTGTTTCAAAATCGTAGAAGAGAATTTGTGACATCTGTTACAATTTTAAAGGCCCATATCCATTGACACTGAATTCCACTTTCAGAAATCTAATCTACAAAAAAGTTCTTATTGTATTTTAGGTGCATAAAGCTACATTTTGGGGAATGTTGCTTATAGTACTGTTGAAATGGTGAAAAATTGAGAATAGCCTGCATGTCTATCAATGGAGGAATGGTTTTGGAATTATGTCTTTACTGAGAAATGCTAGATAGACAAGAATTTGATGCACGACAATTATGGTAAAAGAACATTTGCTTGGTCTACAGAAGATCATTAATGTTTTGTGACCATATAAGTTGTAACAGTGGATTGTTTTTATGTTTAGGTATTATTGTTAAATACAGGGACTGTTTCCAGGTCCAGAATATGAATCATAAGTTTGGATGGGCCAGGTGTGGTGGCTCGCTCCTGTAATCCCACCACTTTGGGAGGCCGAGGTGGGCGGATCACAAGGTCAGGAGATTGAGACCATCCTGGCTAACATGGTGAAACCTCATCTCTATTAAAAATACAAAAAAATTAGCCAGGCGTGGTGGCGGGCACCTGTAGTCCCAGCTACTCGGGAGGCTGAGGTAGGAGAATGGCACAAACCTGGGAGACAGAGCTTTCAGTGAGCCTAGATGGTACCACTGCACTCTAGCCTGGGCGACAGAGCAAGACTCCATCTCAAAAAAAAAAAAAAAAAAAGAAAAAAGTTAGGATGGACGTTAGATGTGATCATGATGAAGGTCTGTGGTCCTAGATCTATAGATGCATGGTGAGAAATTAGAACAAACTGGAGATGGGCCATGGACTCTGCCTAGGCGTGTTAGGAAAATACTTTGACTCCAAGCCTTAAAATACTCACATGGAGTAGGTGCTCACCTCATTCACACAATCACAGAGCTCCCTGGACACTGAACCTCTAAAGGGAAAGGGTCTACCTTGGAGCAGGAGTACCAGGGTTTGCTTGGGAGCATGAGGGTCGAGCTCGGGGCTAGGCCTGGGCCAGGCCCCAGCAGCAGTGCTACTTGGGAGGAGCCACTTCACCTTTGTATTCGTTATTAAAAACAGAATTTGGACCGGGCGCTGTGGCTCACACGCGTAATCCCAGCACTTTTGGGAGTCCGAGGCAGGTGGATCACTTGAGGTCAGGTGTTTGAGACCACCCTGGCCAATATGGTAAAACCCTATCTCTACTAAAAATACAACAAAATTAGCCAGGCATGGTGGCAGGTGCCTGTAATCCCAGCTACCTGGGGAGTTGAGGCAGGAGAATCGCTTGAATCCGGGAGGCAGAGGTTGCAGTGAGCCCAGATCGCACCACTGCACTCCAGCCTGGGCAACAAGATGAGACTCCATCTCAGGAAACAACAACAACAACATAGAATTTGGATCCTTTGGTCAGGTTCTCTGAAATTCTTTTGAGGTGTCTATGGTCAACTGCTTCAGCTTTGTTTTGGTAACCCCCTGTCCGAAGTTACATATAGGCTGTTCTTCACCTTGTTTCCAAAGCTGAGGAACAGAAAGTAGCCTCTGTTTTGAGGAGGTGGAAGTTAGGTATACATTTATTTTTTACTGTGACTTATTCAGGACCACATTTTCCAAAATGCCTTGTTTCCTTTATTGTTTCTGCAAAGGAAAGTTCTATTAATATTGTTTTACTTTGAATATATATAGAATATATATGGAATAGTCTTTTAAATTAGGGCTGATTTTGAAAAATTCTAAGTTTAATTCACATGTATGCCAACACCTTCCAAAATAAGATAATATTCAGAGACAGTTGTTCTGCTCAGATGACTTACAAAAATTTCTGGAATATTCACATTCGAAGATTCCTTATTAATGAATGTCTTTGACTTAAATCTAACCAAGAACTGCAACATTATTCTTTGTACATTTTCATTTATATAGTGTTAACAAGCTTAGTTGCAAACAAATAGAATACTTAAGCTATTTGCTTACCTTGCCTTCTTAAAAAAAATAATGAAAAGAAATGCTAGACAGCCATTTGAAAGAATGAGAAACAAAGACAGATCTGTACATATTGACATGAAAGGATGTCTTTGCTATATAACTGAGCAAATAAAATCACAGACTAATATATATAACATGATTGAATTTTTATTGAAGAAAATACATATGTATATTATTATATGTGTATATATAAATCTGTATATTATATATCTATATCAAGGTCCATATCTGTATCTATATATAAAGGGATACCATACTTCATCAATTCTAGGACATACTTTTGTTATATGTTCATGTCTCTGAAATCTGAAAGTATCTTACAATGTGTGATGTGTAATAGTTTAATTGATAATAGTTTTTTTCTTTATTTCTTGATGATACAGAAATTTATGGTGTATTTTAGGATTGAAAGAGGCTTAGGTGTGTTGAAATATGGTAGGTAAATAGATGAATAGAGACAAAGAAAAAAGTATTAAAATGTATGAGCATAGGAACAAGGATACCCATTAAATAGTTACTAGAAGTTGTCTTTGGGGTTAAGATCGAAATTACAGTGAGTGCTCTTTTTGCCTTCTTTAAAATATTCTAAAATTTAATTTAGTGTTTTGTCAAAATATTGAGTGAAGAGCTAGATTAATTTTTATGGTTACATACACAATTCAATGAAAATCAGTTTTATGGATGTAAATGCCCTTGGTATCTGTGGGGGATTGGTTCCAGCTCTCCACCTCCTGCCCCCAGCCGATACCAAAATCCATGGATGCTCAAGTACCCTATGTAAAATAGTGTAGTATTTACATATAACCCATGTACATCCTACTGTATAGTTTAAATTATCTTTAGATTACTTATAATACCTAGTACAGTGTAAATGCTGTGCAAATAGTTATTGTTCTCTACTGTTTAGGAGGTAATGACAAGAAAAACATCTGTATATGTTCAGTACAGATACAACCATTCATTTTTTTCTGAATATTTTTGATCTGTGGTTCGTTGCGGAACCCATAGATATGAAGGGCCAACTGTACTTGTATAACCACCACCCTGAACAAATTTAAGACATTTCCATCACCCAAAAGTTTCCTTCATATCCCTTTCCAGTCAATATTCATCTCCCCAATATAAATTCTATTCTGACTTTTATCAACACAGATTAGTTTGCCTGTTTTAAACATTATATAATCATACATTAATTCCTTTTATCAAATGGAATGTATTTTTTTTTCTGGCTTCTTTCACTTAACACAATGTTTTTGAGATTCATTTATATTATTGTGTGTAAAAGTAGCTTTTTTCCCTTTGTTGCTACCTAATATTATATTGTATGAATATACAACTATTTCTTTATTCATTTTTCTGTTGATAGTCATTAGGGTTGTTTTAATTTTGGGAGTATTATGAATAAAGAAGCTACAAATATTCTTCTACCCATGTTTTTTGTTGACATATGACCTCACTTCTTCTACAAATATGCCTCGGAGTAGCATGGTTGGATCATAAGGCAAGCATATGTTTAGCTTTAGTAGGTATTGCCAAACAGGTTTCCAAAATGACTGTACCACTTTCACTTCCTCCAGCAATATATGAGGTTTCCAGTTGCTTCACTTCCTCACCAACACTTGATATTGTCAGTTATCTCAATTTTAGCAATTTGGTGGGTGTGTAGTAGTTTTAATTTGGTG
This sequence comes from Theropithecus gelada, assembly GCF_003255815.1. Classification (NCBI taxonomy): domain Eukaryota; kingdom Metazoa; phylum Chordata; class Mammalia; order Primates; family Cercopithecidae; genus Theropithecus; species Theropithecus gelada. The sequence continues at coordinate 26,223,727 of NC_037683.1, read as the reverse complement.
GTTATATGGCTTTAATTTGCATTTCCCTGATGACTAATGATACCATCAGGGAATCATTAGCTACTGGACATATGGATAGTGTCTTTTTTGAAGACCTCTTCAATTGTTTTGCTCATTTTAAAATTAGATTGATTTGTCTTTTTAATTGATTTATAGGAATTTTTATACATAGTATTGTGAATATGACTCCTTTGTCACAGAACAAAGATTTTTCCAATCTGTGGCTTTTCTACTCACTTTCATAATGGTGTCTTTTGATGAGCAGAAGGTCTTAATTGTAGTGAATAGCAATTCATTACTTTTATGGTTTGTGTCTTTCATATTCTGTATATTGTATCTATTTCAATATTATGAAAGTACTTTCCTATACTTTATCTCAGAAGCTTTATTGTCATGCTGTTTGCATTTATGTCTATAATGTATCTCAAATAAATTTTTATGTATGGTGTAAGGTGGGGGAGTCAAAGTTGATTTTTTTTTTTACAGATACAATTATTCCAGCATCATTTATTTAAAAGGGCATTGTTTCTACACTGAGACTTTTGTCACAATTCAGATGATAATACTTGTGTTGATTTATTCCATTGACTATATTTTCTATTCTTATGTTAACAGTCACAGTACTTTGATTATCTTTGCTGTATAGTTAAGTTGACATCTGATAGTAATGTTACTGACAGTGAACCCATGTGGGTCTATAGCATCCTCAATTCTTGCCTCTTCAAAAGAAAGAATTCAACTGAGGAGCATAAAGCAGGAAAGCAAGTTTTAGAGCAAGAGTACAAGTTTATTAAGAAACTTTAGAGCGGGAATGAAAGGAAGGAAAAAAGTACACTTGGAAGAGGACCAAGCTGGCAACTTGAAAGACAAGCGCATGGTTTGACCTTTTGAAGTTGTTTTGCTTTGGCATACTTTGGTTTTATGTTTAACTTTGGTTTTATATGTTGGCATACTTCCAGGGTCTTGCGTCACTTCTCCTTTGATTCTTCCGTTGGGTTGGGCTCTCTGCATGCACATGCTTGAGTACACCTTCCCGACTCCAGGAAGCTGCTGATCACTAGTTTCAGGTGTTTTCTATGTATCAGGAGATGGCCTTTCCCTGGCACCGGCTGTGACCAATTATTATTTTAGAGAGACAGTTAATAACAACCTGACCATTATTGACCATTACCTGATTGTCACCTGACATTCCTGATGTGTGTGGCAGGGGATGGGAGGTAGTGTGAAGTTGGGGAGAGCCCTCTTCTACCCTGCTCATGCCCGATGAGCTACCTACTATAACAGTAAGACTTGCAATTTGCTCATTTTCTTCAAACCTATTTTGGCTATCCTAGGTTCTTTTTATTTCCAAATAGACTTTAAAAACATTTTGTCAATTTCCATACAAAAAAACCTGTAGTGATTTTAACTGTGATAACATTGATTCCATGGATCAATTTGGGGAGGGTTTACATTATTTTTTATTTAATCTCCCAATTCACGTGTGTGCCATCTCTCTCCACTAGGTCTCTACTTTCTCTCAGCAATATTGTATAAATTTTAGTGTAGAGCGTTTTACATTTTTCATTAGATTTATTCCTAGGTATGTGATATTTTTGAATGCTATTGTAAATAGTTTATTTTTCTAAATTTTATTTTCTAGTTCTGTGTTGATAGTATAAGAAATAGAATTAAGCAAATAATGCAGGAGCAGAAAACCAAATACTACAAGTTTTCACTTATAAGTGGGAGCTAAACACTGAGTCCACATTGACACAAAAAAGGAAACAATGGGCATTGGAGCCTACTTCAAGGTGGAGGGTGGAAGGAGGGTAAGGATCTAAAAACTACGTTTGCCTATTACCTGGGTGATAAAACCATCTGTGCATCAAACCCTCATGACATGCAATTTACCTACATAAAAAACCTGCACATGTACCTCTGAAATGAAAATAAAAGTGAAAAAAGAAATAGAATTGATTTTTGTATATTTACTTTGTACCTAGCAACTTTGCTAAATTCATTTGTTTATAAATCTTTTAATATTTGTATTATCTGTTAATATAAAAGTGTGAATTCTTTTGTCTTTATATAATTTATTTCTTTTTCTTACTTTATTTCTCTGGCTAGGACCTCCAGTTCCATGTTGAATAGGATTGATGCTAACGGACATTTTTGTCTTATTCCTAACCAGAGGGAAAGTGTTCTATATTTCACCCCTGAGTGTGATTTTAGTGTAAGTTTTTAATAAATATGGTTCTTTTGTTTCTTAGTATAAAATATTTAAAGAGGGATGGCCGTTGATGAGAAACACTTCTTCTGTTTTCTTTTTTTTTGAGACGGAGTCTTGCTCTGTCGCCCAGGCTGGAGTGCAGTGGCCGGATCTCAGCTCACTGCAAGCTCCGCCTCCCGGGTTCACGCCATTCTCCTGCCTCAGCCTCCCGAGTAGCTGGGACTACAGGCGCCCTCCACGTTGCCTGGATAGTTTTTTGTATTTTTTTAGTAGAGACGGGGTTTCACCATGTTAGCCAGGATGGTCTCGATCTCCTGACCTCGTGATCCGCCCGTTCGGCCTCCCCAAGTGCTGGGATTACAGGCTTGAGCCACCGCGCCCGGCCAGCACTTCTTCTGTTTTCTAGCAGTTTCTTTCACATGAAGGAAGCTCAGTTCCTTTAACTCTATGTCTTTCTTTGCTTTTGTTCACTCTGTCACAGGGATGGTGGAATAACTTATCTGTTTCATGAATCTGGGAGGAAAAAAGCAGGCATGTTCCTTTTAACTGCTCTCTTTATCTTCCTTTTAAGAATCCCCTGTACTTGCCCAGGATTCAGTGATGCTATTACAGGCAAGCCTATCTAGATCTGAGATTCAGCTAGCAAAGCTGGTCTTGCTGGCTATGAAGCTAAGCTGCATCCTCCAACTTAATCTTTCATAGTCATGAAGTTGATATTTTAATTTCCTATCTGCCTTAATATTTGTTTTACTCTTCAGTTCGTTCAAGAGCCTGAATGCAGAAAGAGTTAACTTTCACCACTTCTGAAACTTTAATAGTGGTATTAAGAGATACTTTTACCCTTTTTAGTTGCATTATATTCAGTATTTTAAAATAAAACAAATTTTAAATAAAACAAACTAGTCACAAAGAATTTTTAACATCTGTCAAGGAAATATATTTTTAAAGTATGATCTTCATGGGCCATCTAAGCCTCCTTCCTCTTCTGCTTATCCAGCTCTCTTTCCATTACCCTTTCCTTCTCCATGTTCTTTCTGCTGTACCTTAGCCAAGCTTCATCCCTGACAGAAAGCTATGCAGTACTCTTCCCTCTTTGAAGTCCTAGACTTTTTTCTCAGCACCATCAGGTCTGCACGGCTAACTTCTCCTATAGATCTTTCTTCCCTGGCTGACCACAGGTGAAGCCCTCCAAAGCCAAACCCCACAGGATTGCTCCTTGGACTTACCACAGGAGTTCTACCACTTAGACATTCCCATTACATTCCTTGAATTAAATTAGCCCCTCAGGTCCTCTTTATCTTATCTTTGCATTGGGAATAATAATAGGATCAATCTCATAGAATACCTGTGAATGTTGAGAGCGTTATTTGAACGTAAAAGCACTTAGACCAGTGCCTGGCTCTTAGTAAACTCCTACTACATGTTAGCTATTCTTATTAGCTCATATTATTGCATTTATTGGGCTTTTAAATATGTTATTTTATACTTTAATCAGGATGTTTTGTGATAAAACGTGACTTATTTTCTAACTTAGCTTTTAAGCTTCATTAAAAACACACCTGGGTCTTGTGCTTTTCTTGCATTTCCTTTGTGCTAGTTGAATTTGCTATGGGCAATACCACAGCAAAACAATAATACTGAAATTTCAGTGTTTTCTTTAACCTGTATTTCTGAAATACTATTAGTCTGATGCTTTTTGAAGTGCTGATATTCTAGATATAATAGATCTATCGTTATCCTACAGAGATTTTACTTGAGTATTTGGAGAAAGAGATAAAGAAAGCTTCCCTCGAAAAAATAGAATGTAACTAATTTGGTCTCTGAAAATCTGGGTTAGTGTCCTGGTTACTGCAGTTATTTTTCAGGTAGATGATTTTCATCTCTGATTCTGTTTCCCTACATCAATGAAATGGAAACAATAATGTCTCATTTTTAATGCAGCATTTAGGTTTCTCCTGCATTTCAATATTCAGATTCAAATACCAAAACAATTGTATTTACTTAATAAAAATACTATTTAAAAATAGACCACTGTTACACTAAACATTGACTTTGTAATCACTGGTGTGTATGTGCTTGTATATGTGTGTGTATATGACATTGTTGAGTTAGTAACTGCACAAAACAGTGTGGACCAAAAGAAGGTTCTCTATAGATAGTAATAGATGCTGCTGGGTGGAATAGGGGTTATCAATAGACAGAAACTTGCAAAACTGGTCAATATGTACAGAGTGATAATCAGTTGCATCACATGGGACACAAGTTGCATTTTTACGGACAAGGATTATTTGCATTACTATCAATTTTCTGCAACTTTCTGGGCTGTAAAACAAATCCCAGAGCCAATGAAAGCATAAAATAACCAAAATTTATGAGCTAGTCAGTACTCTCACTAAATTTCAAAGTCTCAAATTTTTCCCTATACTACATGTTTTCTCAGATAGAACACTATTCTTGTTAATCCTTTATTTAAAAGAGGGCTTGAGTTATTTAAAAATGTATAACTACATACAGCATTTAAAGAGTATTTGGGTACAATATTTTTGCTTGGAAAAGAGCTTGAACCAAGAGGACAAAATTTCAGACAATTTTTTTTAAAGGTAATTGCTGTTTCTATTCAAATCAAGGGAGGTGGAACAAGATGGCAGAATAGGAGGCTCCACTGGTTGTCCTCCCCACAAGGACACCAATTTAACAACTATCTACACACCAAAAAATACCTTCGTTAGAGCCAAAAATCAGGTGAGCGCTCACAGTACCTGGTTCTAACTTCAAATTCCTGAAAGAGGCACTGAGGAGATAGAAAAAACAGCTCTGAATTGCTGATGCCACCCCTCCCCCACCCTCCAGCAGCCATGGTGTGGAGAGTGTCTCTGGGTGCTGGGGTAGGGAGAGCACAGCAATTGTGAGGCAATTGAACTCAGCGCTGTCTTCTTAGAGCAGAAAGGAAAACTGGACAAAACTCAGCTGATGCCCACCCACCGAGGAAGCATTTAAACCAGCCCTAGCCAGAGTGGAATCACGAATCCCAGAATTCCAAACTTGAGTTCCTGCAAACCTCACCTTTGAGGGCTACAGTGCTCTGTGTCTCCACATAAACTTGAAAGGCAGTCTAGGCCATAAGGGCTGCAACTCTTAGGTGAGTCCTAGTGCCGAACTAGGGCCAGGGACAGTGGACTGGGAGGCATGTGACATACTGAGACACCAGTTGCATCAGCCAAGAGACTGCTGGCATCACCCTTCCCCTAGACCCAGGCTGCACAGCTCCTGGCTCCAGAAGAGACCCCTTCGTTCTGCTTGAGGAGAGGAGAGGAAAGAATAAGGAGGACTTTGTCTTGCATATTGGGTAGCAGCTCAGTCACAGCAGGAGAGGGCACCAGACAGAGTTGTGAGGTCCTTGTCCCACGCCCTAGCTCTCAGATGACATTTAGAGGCATACCCTGGGCCAGAAGGGAACCCAGTGCCTTGAAGGAAAGGACACAGTCCTGACAGCATTCGTCATCTGCTAACTGAAGAGCTCTTGGGCCCAGTGATGTCCAGGTACTACTTTGAGGGCCTTGGGTAAGCCTCTGGGACTTGCTGGCTTCAGGTGAGCCTCAGCACATTACCAGCTGAGGTGGATATGGGGCAAAACTCCTTCTGCTTGAGAAAAGCAGAGGGAAAAGTAAAGGGGACTTTGTCTTGCACCTTAGATACCAGCAGTTGTGTAGAGCACCAAGTGGGCTCCTGGGGTCCCTGATTCCAGGAGTTGATTCTTGGATGGTGTTTATGGACCTGCCCTGGGTCAGAGGAGAGCCCACTGCCCTGATGAGTGAGTCCCAGGCCAGGCAGCATGCACCACAAGCTGACTTAAGAAAACTTCGGCAGTAGTCTGGCAGTACTCCTCGTGGCCTGGGGTGGGGCTCCCCTATCTTTGGAAAGGGATTTCTGTCCATCCACAGATGAATGGATAAAGAAAATGTGGTATACATATTCAGCAATAAAAAGGAATGAGATTTTGTCATTTGTAACAACATGGATGGAACTGAAGATCATTATGTTAAATGAAATAAGCCAGGCACAGAAAGACAAACATCACATGTTATCACTTATTTGTGGGGTCTGAAAATCAAGACAATTGAACTCATGGACATAGAGAGTATAAGGATGGTTACCAGCAGCTGGGAAGGGTAGTGAGGGGTTGAAAGTCAGGTGGGGAATAGTTAATGAGTAAAAAAAAGAAAAAATAGAAAGAATGAATAAGAACTATTATTTGATAGTACAACAGGGTGACTTTAGTCAATAATTACTTACCTGTACATTTAAAAATAAACAGTATAATTGAATTGTTTGTAACTCAAAGGATATATGCTTGAGGGGCTGGATACCCCATTTCCCATAAGATTATTTCACCTGCATGCCTGTGTCAAAACTTCTCATATACTTTATAAATACACCTACTATGTACCCACAACAACTAAAAATTTTAAAAAGAGAAAACAAATATATAAACAAAATCTGTTAAAAAGTAAATATTTCATAAGTATCCACCATGTTAGATGAATAATAATGATACCTTGCCTTATTGGGCATATCCCATACTTATCCACTCACAGTGTTGTATAAGTTATAGTATTGTGGTTTGGCCCTATGTCTGAGCAGGGACCAAACTCATAGGATACCTGTGAATATTAAAATTATGTCTGATAGTATATTTTCAGAAGTTTGGGTAATTCAGTCTGGAGAATAGCCATATATGAGGTTTTGTGATTCATTAGAATCCACTTAAGTTCCCTTTTTTCATATCCTTCTTTTTCTTCTTATTATTATTTATTTTAGATGGAGTTTCGCTCTTGTTTTCTGGGCTGGAGTGCAATGGCACAATCTTGGCTCACTTCACTGCAACCTCCACCTCCTGGGTTCAAGTGATTCTCCTGCCTCAGCCTCCCAAGTAGCTGGGATTACAGGCGTGTGCCACCATGCTCTGCTAATTTTGTATTTTTTTTTTTTTTTTTTTTAGTAGAGATGGGGTTTCACCATGTTGGTCAGGCTGGTCTCAAACCCCTGACCTCAAGTGATCCACCTGCCTCGGCCTCCTAAAGTGCTGGGATTACAGATGTGAGCCACAGCACCTGGCCTCATATCCTTCTAAGGCACTATCTGATCTCTTCTAAACTCCATTGAGTGGTTGATTGAAGAAAAGCATCTAAGAACAAATAATTTTCCTAGAACAGTACATTCTAAATCTATATTTTAGAAAGAGACGTTTTGATTAAAATTATTTTCATTATTATGAAGACATTCAAATCCTCAAATGTCTCTGGTTTACTGGTTGTAAAGAAAAAAAAAATCCTCACATCTCTAACCTCCTTATTTTAAAACATGATCTTTTTGGAAGCTATTCCTTTCTCATTGCTTTTGGTGGACTTGCCTCTGAGGCCTTTTCTTTTTTTAAGTTTACTACTTCTTCATATTGTTAGGATAGATATTATCAAGTCCATGATCAAAAATCATGCATTAGCCCATGGAATCTCTTAGCACTCAGAGGCATGTTCTATACATGATTCCAACAAAGTTTGTACTCCCCTCTCACAGCTGACAATATTGAAAAGTTCAGATAGAGACAGTGATCATATGGTTCTTTTTGTGGGAGAATTTATGATGTATGTGTGTGTGAGTGTGTGTTGTAAGTGTGTATGTCTAAACATACCTGGAGTCACCAGCAATATATAGTAGGTCCATCAGACATTTTATGTAAACAGCTCCTGGATTCTGGGGCAGTTACTCAACTCTGCCATTATAGCATAAAACCAGCCATAGACTGTACATAAATGAATTAATGTGGCTGTGTTCCAATAAAACTTTATTTAAAAAGTATGCAGAGTCCCCTGAGGTTGTAGTTTAGTGATCTGAGAATATAGTGTAGTTCTAGACAAGAAATCAGAATAGCAGGGGCTCCCGCTCTCAGTTCTGCTTCTTCCCAGTTGAGTGCACAGCTTAGTTCTCTCTTGTACTATTTGAAAGAATAGTGGTGTAAACTTTAAAGCACTATGCAGACATCTAAGATGGTATTCATTTAACCTTTCATTTAATCAAGAAATATATACCAAATGCCTGCTGTGTCAAAAACTTTCCTAGAACAACAAAGTAATTTTAGATGAGAATGAGTCACCTAAACTTTGGAAAAGGTACCAATACGGGGCTGTTGCATAATTGTCAGGTTGGGGTCATAGGGTAAGATGACAGCCTGAGAGGTGGGAGTGGGGTTTTCCCCTGAAGGGAATTGATGTTCACACAGTCACACATTTTGGGAAGTGATTAATTCTGGGAAGGAAATGAGTTGGCACTTTGAGTAGCGGGTGGTCAGACTTCTCTCTCTGGGGCCAGGAAGTGTTGGGCCACAATTTCAAATCATGGACAGGTCCAGATGATTCTGTTTGTTTCCTGGCTATGTCGGTTTAGGCCCAGAGTGACTGGTACCATCAAGTTTATGACTTTCCACTTAGCAGTGACAGTGACCCAGGGTAGAAGCAGTTCGTGTCTGCAGCAACCAGCATCAAGGTTCAGGGTTGTAGAGTCTCAAGGCAGCAGTGTCCCTTCCCAGAGGCCAGGGTAGAGTGTGAATGGTGGAGGATCATGCCACAATAATCTGGAAGAAAGAATAACTTTACTTTTTAGATACCGGCAGGAGAGATGTAACACATTTTGACATTGTTCTTACTCAAAAGCCCACAGTCTAGCAGGGAGGCAAACATACAATCGTGCCATCATAGTCAGTGTAATAGGTTTTTAGACAGAAGGAGAATATAAAGGTCCAGGGTGGATGTCTAATTCAGTCTGGGAGTGGTTCTTGAGCAATAATGTCTGAGTTGAGATTTTATGAATGAGGTCAAATTAACGAGCTGTGAATGAAGGCCAAGGACCTTGTGGACAAAGGAATCAGCAGGGACTGAAGTAGTGTGAAGTAGCCTCAGGGTAGTGCAGTGTAGTGTGGTTAGAAATATAGCTCTGGAGCCAGACTGCAGTGGTTACATCTTAGCTCTTCAGCTCATGAGCTGCTGAAACTTAGAGATACTAAAGCATTTCTTCGAGCCTCTGTTTCCTCATCTGCAACATGGGAATGTTCATCTCTATCTCATAAGGGTCAGGATGAAGTAGACTACAGTATTTGAAGACTTCCATGTGGCACCTGAAACCTGGTGAGCGAGCATTCAGTAAGTGTTAGTAATTATATCTATTTACGTAATATAAAGCGGTTTAAGTAAACACATCATGAGGAGAATGAAAAGACCAGATGCAATTGAGGACTGTGTGAGTGTATGAATGTAATGTTGGTGGTAGAAATGAAACCTCCTTCAGTGTTTTCTTGCTGTTTACTCATCCCATTGTATTGATCCTGTGATGGATTGTGGCCTTTCTTCCCTTGAGTACTGTGGCGTATGCTGACTGCATCCGGCCAGCTGGTAAAATGAGACTCATTGTGAGAATGGAAGGCATAGTCAGAATGTCAAAGAGATTAGGTCATCTGCGTTGCTAGCAATGGAAATGAAATGATGAAATACTTCAGCTGGTTTTTGCTTGGAGTCTCCTGGTTGTGAAGGAGGATCAGCCTTGAAATCAGCATGTTCTCGACACACACAGTTCTTCACTGTGTGTGTAGGACACTGATCTGGGTGCTGGGATTTGGAGATGGATTCTTCTTGTCTTCTAAGTGCTCATTTCTAAGTGGGAAAAGTGTTCATTGTCAGAGCAATCAGTGCTGCTTCTAGAGAGGCACAGGGACAGGACCCCGATACTGCATCTCCCAAACAGTCAGTTGGTTATCTAGTCCAGTTTTCCCTGCAGGATGAAACCATCCTTTGAGAGTTGGCCTCATAGAGACCTTTGTTGATCCAAAGACTGGCTTTTCTGAATGCAGTTGGGAATAGGCTTCAATGAATTTGAGGAAGTTTCACTTTTCTCAAACTTGCATTGACTCATTTTTTCCTACTCCTCTCTCCAAGGTCTAACTCCTTCACAGATACTGAATATGATAAAATACCCCAAGAGTTAAACACTTTCCAAGCTTATTCTATGTGTTTGTTCTCCCAACAGTTTTGGGAAGGATTATGCATCCCATTGTGCAGCTGAGAGAATTTAAGTTTAGAAAGTCCCTGTGACTTGCCAAGGTCATAGAGTTAGTAATTGCTTGAGCTCAGATTCAAATTGGTTTCCAACTGCCAAGGGCACTGTTCTTTCCCATCTGCCACCCTCAGACTTGCTTTTTCCTCTTTCCTTGGCTATAGGGAAAGTACAGCCCCCATAGAAGTTTCTAAACTGCATCCAAAGCTTTCAACATATTGTCCAGAATATTCCTAGTGCTTGCCCAATATTCCCAAGGGAGAGAGCTGAACCACAAGCAGTTGTTAAAAATTCACTGGTGATCATTACAAATGAATACCATCATGTTGACTTGACGGTTTTGTGGTGTTTAGACCCTCACGTTTGCATAAGCTGCAGACAAGGAAGACAAGATCAATTCGTGAAAGTCCACTTGGGGAAACAGAGAAACATACCAGATTATCAGCAATCTTCTCCACTTACCAGAAAAAGTCATCCAACTAGTGTTCTTCAGATTGTAAGGTGCACCTGAATCTTTTGGATCATATTAAAATGCAGATTCTGTTCCAGTTTTTAGGTATGTATGAGATGCCTGCATTTTTAACAAGCTCTCTGGTGATACCAGGCACCAGGACATAACTTAGACAGCAAAGATTTAAACCACTGACTCTTATACTTGGCTTAAGTTTGGGAGCTCAAAATAATCCTGATACCTGGGTTCTAAATCCAGAGATTCTAATTTAATTGCTCTAGGAAGTGGCCTGGGATTTCAGGATTCTCAGGTATACCAAGGTTTGTTTTAAACTTTCTGGTGTATTTCAAAATATCTAGAAGAGAGGATTTTGAATGTTCTCACCTCAAAGAAATAACTGTTTAAAGTAAGGGATATGTTCAATAAAGTAAGGGATATATTCACTATTGCACAATGTATACATGAATTGAAAGATCATATTGTGCTACCTAAATATGTACACTATTTTTGTGTCAATCAAAAATAAAATAAAACTTAAAAAACTTTCTAAGGTTAATCTCACTATTTCTAACAACAAAATGACTAGAATAGCATATAGATATCTCAGAGGTAAGAAGGGAAATGGATTCTACAGCAAATATACCACAGTTTGCTCAGAAAATTTTTTTTCCTTCCGTGTTCTCCGATGGCGCAGGTAGATTCTGCTTTCTAAAAATTTCACCTTTCTCTAATAGGCATTCTTATCTCCTGAGTGCTGAAAATTCTTTCTTTCTTTTTCTTCTTTCCTTCCTTCCCTCCCTGCCTGCCTCCCTCCCTTCCTTCTTTCCTTCCTTCCTTCCTTCCTTCCTTCCTTCCTTCCTTCCTTCCTTCCTTCCTTCCTTCCTTCCTTCCTTCCTCTCTCTCTCTTTCTTTCTTTCTTTCTCTTTCTTTCTTTCTCTCTTTCTTTCTTTTTCTCTCTCTCTTTCTCTCTTTCTTTCTTTTTTTTTGAGATGGAGTTTTTCACTCTTGTTGCCCAGATTGGAGTTGCAGTGACGCAATCTCGGCTCACTGCGGCCTCCTCCTCCTGGGTTCAAGCAAGTCTCCTGTCTCAGTCTCCCAAGTAGCTGGGATTAGAGGCATGTGCCACCATGCCTGGCTAATTTTGTATTTTTAGTAGAGACGGGGTTTCTCCATGTTGGTCAGGCTGGTCTTGAACTCCTGACCTCAAGTGATCCACCTGCCTCGGCCTCCCAAAGTGCTAGGATTACAGGCATGAGCCACCATCCCCAGCCTGAAAATTATTTCTAAGAAAAATAGGGGCTTTCAATGAACATTTCCATATTTTGACAATATCTGTTTTTTCTTTTTTTTTTTGGTATGGCTTATTTGATATCTTTTCCTTAAAATGGACTTACGTTGAAAGTGGTTTTCTTTGATAATTCATTTAAGAAATATTTATTGAATGGCCATCTACTATGTCCTAGGAATTGGGCTGGGCTGTGAGTACCCAGTGCTGAATAAGATTGATAGGGTTCCTGCCTTCTGGGAATTTGAATGTTGGAGAGGAATGATAGAAAGAACCAGGGGTGAAGGGCAAAGTGTCATGCAATTAAGGATGGGGAAATATGGAAGGAGACAGCAAGGCATTAGGTGAAGCTGGCAGAGTCAGGAAGACTTCTCTGACGAGGTGACATTGAAATGGAAATCAGAACAATGATAGGAGTTAATCAGGCAGTATCCTAGGAAGAAGAAAAATTATCTGCAAGCTTCTGGTGGCCAGGCAGAGCATGGAAGATTGGAGGAACTGGAAGGAGTGCAATGTGATTTGATAATAGAGCACAAGGAGGTGGGGCTGAGCACAAAACTAGAGAGACATTCAGGAGATAGATAGGGAGAGGCCTGGCAGAAAGAGCTTAGAGTTTAGGAAGGCTATGTTCATAGTGACTGGAGCATGGGGTGTGGAGTTAGGCAAACTCGGTCTTAAATCCTAACTCTACCATCCACTGGCTGTGGGACATTGGCCATGCTCCTCAATGTCTCAGACTCTCAATGTCCTTATATGAAGAATGGGGATAATGATGCCTATTTCTTTTTTTCTTTTTCTTTTTCTTTTGAGACGGAGTCTTGTTCTGTTGCCTAGGCTGGAGGGCAGTGACATGATCTCGGCTCACTGCAACCTCCGCCTCCTGGGTTCATGCGATTCTCCTGCCTCAGCCTCCCGAGTAGCTGGGATTACAGGCACATACCACCACGCTCAGCTAATTTTTTGTATTTTTAGTAGAGATGGGGTTTCACTATTATGGCCAGACTCGTCTTAAACTCCTGACCTCATGATCCGCCCGCCACGGCCTCCCAAAGTGCTGGAATTACAGGTGTGAGCCACTGCGCCCGGCTCAATGATGCCTATTTCATTGGGTTGCTTTGAAGATTAAATAAGTGAGTGCAGGAAAAGTCATAACATGTAAGAGCTTGATAAATGGTCATTATCACTATCAATTCCAAGAACAATGGGGAGATACTATTGCTGTCTGGAGATGGGATTTTTAAGGAGTAAGACTGGAGGCAATGCTGTGGCTTAGGAGGTATCCAGAGTAGTGGCTGGAACTAGGAAACTGGAGGAATTAGTTGGATGTTAATTGAGTAGGACATGAGAAGAAGGATCTTCACAGACTGAGATAGTCCTTGATATTTGGAATGTAGCAATAGTGTTAAGTTCAGGATGAGTATGGTGGGGTTGGTTTGTACATAATGGTGAGGTCAGTTTGTACATGTTGTTATTGTATTTATGAGGAATCAATTGCAGAGAAGAGACTTCACTTTAGCTTGTTTGGCAGGAAGGGGTTTATCACAGGATAGTAAATGGCTTGTAGAATTGTCAGGAGGTCTGAGGAAACAGAATCGAGATTGAGCTTTTAGGAGCAACCTATAATGTGACACCTAGGAACTGGGCTGCTATAGTAGCTGCTGTCTCTTCAATAATCTTGCAATCAGGAAGTTTGCCCCTCTAGAACCACAAAACTGCTGCCGCTAACAGGAAACCACTACAATCAGGAAGCTGCTACTGTTGCCAGGCTCCAGAACCAGTGCACATCTGCAACAGACTACATTAGCAGAATGGATGCTTCTCCCCCACCACCTAGGCTAACCCCAACTACTAAGCTCGTATTTGAACATTAAAACCTCTGCAAATGAAGCTGCAGAAAAACCAATCACTTTCACAGATGTGCTTGCTGGCTGGCTGGACAAACATTCCAAAATTCTGTCCATTTCAGACTAAATAGTACTAGAGCCCGAGCTGCAAAAGAATAAGGAAAGTATATTTTTAGCATTCCAACATGTGGAGCAGGAGAAGGCACACTAGAACAGTGTTTTGGAAACTGAGGGTTGTAACTTAAGAGAGCATCATAAAATCAATTTAGATGGTTACAGTAAGTTTTTTCTTTTTTTTTTTCCTTAGTCCTTGTTGGCAACATGACATTTCTTCTGGGTCATGGTAGAAAAAAAACCTGGGAAGTCATTATACTAGACATTGAGTGACAATCTTCCATTGCAGAGTTTCAGGAGAGAACTGTGAGAGGAGCCCATGAGGAATATGGACATTTGATCTTGGGGGAGAAATCTTCTGGAGCTGTGCTTGTCCTTCATGCTTTCTGGTGTTTGTTTACTCTCCAGGAAGAGAGCTAGATCCAGGGACGCCCCAGAGTGCACTGAAAGGCATATTTCAAACCCATGCTAATAAGGGCTGATTTTGCAGTGGCTTGGCAGAGCTGTAGCACACACCACGTTGGGTTGTAAACTGACCTGACACTCACTGGCACTTGGGACATGTGTGTTGAATGAATGTACAGAGCAGAGAAGTACTTAGAAAGGATGGAAGGAGCCATTCAGATTCCAGAGACTAAGCTCCAGGTCATGAGCTCTGATCATAGAGGGGTCTAAACCGTCATGAACCATGGTTAACTCAGTGTCTTTGTGACACCATTTATAATTTTCCAAGAATATTTTTGCTGTATAGAAAAATGGCAGCCAGGGGTGGGAGGTGTGCAAGAAGAAGATGTGCTTATTGTAGCTTTGTGTGTAACAGCAAAAACCTAAAAGCAAATTAAATGTTCTAGCATAGAAGAATGGACAAACTATGGTATATTCAAACAATTAAATATATAGCAGTTACTCTACCAGAACTCTACTATCTAATTCCTTCTCAGAATCCCCAGTCACATAAAGGATGGCTCAGAGAATAGCCTAGTGCCCTAAGAGGTTTCGATGTGAACAAGTACTAAAGGAGGAAGTGCTGAGGGAAGCTGGCAGAATCTGCTGAACAAGGGAGCCTCCCACAATCCCAGGAATACCACTTACTCTGGGATGGAAGGGACAAACCCCTTAAATTAAAAGGATGGAGAAGTCAGCCTGTATCATCTCTAGAACACTCCTGAGAGATCTGCCAGACTTGATGGAAGTCCCATTGGATGGAAGCCCAGCAGGGAGCAGACACTTGTGAAGTCCTCAAGTGTGGTTAGTGAGAGAGCTGGTATTTGAGCCCAGTCTCCTATGCCAATCTCCATTATTTCCCACCAGCCTTGATAGGGCCTCCTGTAGCCTTTCTGCAAAACCTCAGGTCACGTCTTTCCAGCCTTACATTGGACAGTCCCCCACATTCAGAGGTTTCCTCTGCTCTTCCCTGCTCTCACCCTGGTGACTCCAGGATGGTGATTTGAGTGTGAGACACAGGTGGTCTCTATCCTCTATAGACTCAGTACATGGTCAATATATGATTCAGAAAAGGGTTAGAGGCCAGGTGTGGTAGCTCACGCCTGTAATCCCAGCACTTTGAAAGGCCAGGGTGGGCAGATTGCTTGAGGTCAGGAGTTCGAGATCAGTCTGACCAACATGGTGAAAACCTGTCTCTACTAAAAATGCAAAAATCAGCTGGGCGTGGTGGTGTGTGCCTATAGTCCCAGCTACTCAGGAGGCTGCGGTAGGAGGATCACTTGAACCCAAGAAGAGGAAGCTGCAGAGAGCCGAGATCGCACCACTGCACTCCAGTTTGGATGAATCTACATTGACTTGTTATTTTTTTATCAGCTCACTCACCATCTTCCTCTACAAGTTCTGCAAGTACACTGAATGTCTGTGTGTGGTGAGGAGGTGGGGTTCACAGGGTAGGAGGAAGGGAAGGAGCTCAAGTTGAGTTTTTACCAAAGAGGCATATGTGTTAGGTAGCCTGGGTTCCCAGTTAAATAAATTATTTATTTTACTTGCATAGATATCATTTTACTCGCAGAGTATCATTTGCTCATAACATTCTCAGGGGCTGGTTAACCCTCAAGACTAACAGAATCGGCCGGGCGCGGTGGCTCAAGCCTGTAATCCCAGCACTTTGGGAGGCCGAGGCGGGTGGATCACAAGGTCAGGAGATCGAGACTATCCTGGCTAACATGGTGAAACCCCGTCTCTACTAAAAATACAAAAACCTAGCCGGGCGCGGTAGCGGGCGCCTGTAGTCCCAGCTACTCGGGAGGCTGAGGCGGGAGAATGGCGTGAACCCGGGGGGCGGAGCTTGCAGTGAGCCGAGATCGCGCCACTGCACTCCAGCCTGGGAGACACAGTGAGACTCCGTCTCAAAAAAAAAAAAAAAAAAAAAAAAAGACTAACAGAATCTAGTTTTAAACTTCCTGGGTTGCCCACTTCCTACATATCTATCAGTTGATTTATGAATGATTATTCTCTTTCTTTTTTTTTTTTTTGTTTGGTTACATTATTCATTTAAATGATGTACCCCTTGTGTCTTTCGGTGTTGGCTTTCTAAGCATTGCTTGACAGAGACTGCGATTAGAAACCACTCACAGTGCAAAAGTCAGGGACCTCTGCTTAGAGAACAGTTGGTGAAAAATGAAAATGCAATCTTTCTCGAGTTAGAATGTGAGATGGTAGAAAATTTGCTTCGTTAACACACAGTTGGGTTGCATATACCTTTTCAAGAATGCATGAGTTGTTTAAGCAAGATTCACTTGTCCTACGCAGTTAGTGTGTAACTCAAATGCCAGCCGTTTCCCTGTTTTTCTTAGCTTTGAGTCTCAATGTCTGTTTTTTACCACAGACCACTTGGCTTGCTGAATTCAACACCTCTTCCAATGCCTGCTTCTCCCAAAGAATCTACTCACAGAAAGAGTTAAAGAGAAATGTAGACTTTACTGAATATTTCAAAGAGGAGACCTAGGAGGAGGTTGACATAGCACACTGCTTAGCAGATGACTTAAATTTTTCCCTTAGCCATTTTTGTTCTCTCAAGTCCCTGTCATCCATAACACCGCTGCTGATTTGTTCTTTCTTTCTTTCTTGTAAATCTTTTCTAGCTTTTCTTCTGACAAACTTTGCTGGAGTCCTACTCCTTTTCTCTCCTTCTTGAGAAAAATGCGAATTTTGCTCCATGTTTTAGTATAGCAGGGAAGCTTCCATCTTTTTTTTTACTGAAGCATAACCTCAGGGCCTACATTCCATCTCAAATGGCTTGTCAAGGTCCTTCCATGAATAAGATGTTCCTCCAAAGATGATGTACAGATGCCAAGTTGGATATAGCTAGAGAAATCTCATGGCTACCCCAATCAGGAGAGAGGTTGCTGTTTCTCAGAAGTCCTCCTCCCCACTTCCAGGGTCATCATTGTCTGTCAACAACTTTGTGGGGATTTAAAAACCCTCACGAAACTGGTTTTCTGAGAGGTGTTTGAAGCAGGAATATAATTTGCAGGAGATGCAGCAGCCATTCCCCGGCTAGATGACCACATCACTGTTGCACACTGATTGTTTGCTAGAGGCACAACGCTATCCTGACCAGAAATGAAAAATGCCTGCTGCTCAATTATTGTCAACCTAACTGGAATAGAGTCAGGCCTCGTCAGATGGTTTCCCAAACACCCAGATGGTGTCTTAGATTCTGGATGGTCAGCATGGTAGTTCTTTCCATTACATCCTTGAGATCCTGCTGTTGACACCATTCAGCAGGGCACCCTGAACTTTGTTCCCATATTCTGGCTTTGCTGAGATGAGATGCAGTCAGGTGCTACTAGTGTCTTCAATTGTATACTGGGGTAGGGTGGCCTTATTTTGGTTGAAGAGCTTCCAAAATTGTGTCCGAATCTCAGTTCCCAGGGGCTGCTCTTCTGAGATGGAAGAGGTTTTGAAGCAATTCAAACCCAGTCCTTTCATTTTCTAGACTTGGATCCTGAGTTCCAGGGAGGGGAAGGTATAGTGAATTCTTATAATTTTTGTTGCCTTGGCAACCATTTTGTATACAAGTTTAATTTTCTCATACCAGAAGCTGGGCTTAGTCACCCTTGATATGGGTTTCCAGTTCTATACCAGACCTCTAGCCAAGACAAGAACCTAGAGGCATCTCTCCTCCCTAGCAGACTGGATTCCCCACTTTTCTGTTACTTCCTTCAGACCATTCAGGCATTTGCCAGTGAATTGAGAGTGACCACACCCTATTTATTTACCTACATTGTTAACTCCCTTGCTCTCTCTCTCTGACTTCTCATTCCTGTCTCATGTAACCCAGAGAAGGAAGACTGCCCTTCAGACTCATTATGCCCTTTCTGTCCAGGATCTGTAAGTAAAAGTCTTCAAACTTGTTTTCCATTGTGGTGGTGTATTAAATTTGTGCTTTCCATCTCAGGAATGGGGGGCTGTCCCAGGCCTGGTTTTCCCTGGGGGTTCCTAGGGGCAGGGTCATGTGGAGCACAAGGTCAGCTTCCCAGTGCCAAAATGATAGTCAGATAGGCATAAACTGGGCATGGTTCAGTCACAAGGGTATCTGCCAGTATAGGGAAGTTTCCTGTGTGAAAGAGTCCTTGATCGCAACTTGGACAACTAAGCATTAGGCCATCTGCAGATAAAAGAAGTATCCCATGAAGGGCACAGTGTAAACACTCACACCCAGCTCCCCTTCATTTCCCATTAGGGCAGAGTTGCTAGCTGCTCTGATACTGGAGCCCCATTTTATCTGGAGGCTCTCAAAACAGAAGAAATAGATCAAGACCATACAGTGAATTAGTGGTTGGGCTGGGACATCCATTCATCCCTTCTGATTCCCATGTGGGGCTCTGCCCACCACACTACATTGCTTCCCTGCCTGCTATCTGAAAGATACTTCACTCAGAACTCTCTTTTTAACCCTGGAGCTATATCTTTCCAAGAGACAGAAGGCAAGGTATACTATTTAATACCCTGTGCAGTTTGTCTTGGTCTAAAGTTTTCTTTTTGCCCAAGTGTTTGGAGGGATGAAATACTGTATGGTAGAGAGGCGCTTTCTTCCTGAAGGCCAAGAGAAACTGTTCAGTCTGAATTACTGTATAAGAACACGGACAACACATTCTCAAGAGGAAAGGTGCTTGTATCTATGTACTGGAATGTATCCACATTGACTGATACGGTGGTGTTGACCTGCAGGTAATCCAGCAAGAATTGAGAGAGATTCTGGTACACATGTTTGGTTTGCATTCCAGACTCACACACTGTCACCAGGGCCTGTTTTTTGATATGCTTGTTGATGAGAAGCTCCAACTTCAGATCGACGGAATTATTTGGGCATTGTACGAGAAACTGCAGTTGGCAAATGATGAAGTACAAACCAGGGAACTGGATCACCAGATTCCCATCCTGATATCTGACTCCATGGAGAATGCCATCTTTGTTCCAAGACAATTTGGTTTTGTTTAGATGCTTTGCCACTAGAAAGAGAAGTACAGAAAACAGAATTATTGAGAAGATTGTAGGTATGCATTGCAAAACTCTAAGTCTTTATTCAAAGTTTCCCATTCAAGACCCATGTTTTCTGTAATGTTCCAATCATCTGAATATCTTCCATGTTACTCCCTCTAGAGTCTACTTATTACTCAAGGCACAGGTATAAAACCACCCCACTTCCTTTTCTTCAACACTCAAAGCTGGAGGGTCAGAACACACATGATACTTTACTTCTACCTCCTATAGAATGGTTTTCCACGGAATCATTATCATATTATACTATTCTATGATGATGATGATGATCTTTCCCTTTTCAGACTATAAGCTCCTGGACTCTGTTCTCCACAAAGTCAGAACTATCCTGTTCATTTATCATGAATGGGCATTGCAGAAGGTATCAGAGATACGAAATTCAATAATATTGAGTTTGATAGGCATTGTAGAAAGTGCAAGGTAGGACATTCAATAATATAATTCAGTTAATAACTAATTTAGGTATGAAGATTTCCAGGAGAATCGCCATGAATTTTCACATTAAGATGTATCCTCTAATGGTTCATTGTCTGAATTTTTGAATGCCTTCTTTCCTTCAAAGAGCAGCCAAAAATAATCGTGTAGGTCCCCCATGTGCCTATTAAGGGGCTCTTGCCATCTGAGATTTATTGAAAAGCAGAGAATTAGCAGACCCTCTAAACTGACAAGTTTGTGTTGGAGGGTGAGTCTCTAAGTCCTAACACATGAAAATTAGCACTGACTGGTAAGGGTGACTTTCAGGGCCGGGAAGCTGGCATGCTAGTTTTAATTGCTTCCATGCTTTCCCTTTAAACCTTGTTGCAATTCAACTGAAGAGTGAGAACTAATCTAACTGCAAAATTGAATTTTTAAAATGAGCAGGATGGCTATTCAGAGAATCTTGGCCATCTCTCTCTCATCCTGCAGTCTAAAGTGCCTCTTATTGCTTCATTTGTAAGGGATCTCTTACCTGAAGCACACTGCAATATGCAAATTGGCCCTGTGCTGACATGTTCATTAAGCTGTCAATCTGCAGACAAGGCAATTTTATGGTTCCCTTGTGAATAACTTCATAGAGGCAGAGATTAAGTGCCTGTCTCCCTTGCATTAGGAAAAGGACTGTGTACTCTGCTGAAACTGGTAGGTAGCTGAATAAGAAGGGGTGAGGGGTGAGGGGTGGGGCTGGTGGTGGCAGTGATGGTGGGGACCATGAATGCCCACAGAGGCCAGGTAGGCAACATAAAGGAGTGAATGGGGCGAGGAAAGAGAAGACTTGTGGCTTTGGAGAATAACACTCTCCCCGCTAAGACATTCAAATTCAAATTACAAAAAAATATCCTGCAGACTAAACAGTACACATCTGCAGGTCACATTTGACCATGGGACTCTAATTGTGACTTCCGTTGCTGAAAAGCCACAGAAGTGGTTTTCATATGTTTAGGTTTCCCGGGTTTGGCTACTGACCTTGGAGGTAGGCCCATGACTTCTTGAATGGAGCCCTTTTCAGGATACATAAGAGGTCTTCTGAGCAATTTCCTAAAAATAAGGAGATGATATATTAAAATGTCTTTTGCTGCTCTGGGATCTGGAGATACCAGATCTTTTTCTATGACCCTTTGATGGAGACAATTACCATTCTGTTTTCCATTTTGAGAATAAGGAGAAATGCTCTTTATTTCTCATGTTGCCATCAGGTATTTTAGGATTTTAATTTTTTAAATTCTTTTTTATTGATTGCTACCACTTGGGCTTTTATGGAAGACTGTGGACATCGGGGAAGGAAACAAATATGACATCCATTCCTACAATGTGTCAGGTGCCATTTTTTGCCACTATACGTATTTCATCTCCTTAATCTTTGCAGCAACTCTATGACAGGGGTATTATTAAGTCCCTTTTACAGATGGGAAAAAAATCTGGGGACCAGGCAGGTGAAATACATTGTTTCATGGCGCCGTGCCAGGCAGTGGCAGTGAGAATGATAATACTGATAGTAAATACTGTCAACTTACCCACCACACGCCAGAAACTAGTCTGGGTACTTTTACAGTTGGGTAATGTATCAGCTAATCTAGTTCTCAGACTAATCCTACAGGGTTAACTTTGATGCCAAGAGATGGTCAATACCATCACTTAAGTTCAGGCAAGTTTGTGTAAATGCTGGAATTGCCCATGGCTAATTCCAGAGGCCAGGTTTCCTGTTCTAGGCTATTTTGCTAGACAACAAAGATAAAAACATCTTGGTGTTCAATTTTAAGAGGACACAGGGTTAAATAAATCTTAGCAGAAGTCCTACTATTTGGAGCTTCCTTGGCAGAGGCAAATATAATATTATGTTATTATTTATTATTGTATTTAAGAAATAAAAATATTTTTCATATATTCACTAGTGATGGTGGCTTAGCTTTTTTAAAATCATAGTAACTACTTAATATTTTGTATGCAAAGATTCAAATTATACATTTCCTGCAATGACTCTTGAATTCAACTTATTCAGAGTGAATCTCTTCTTTGATCCTTGGTTTCCCCAAGTGTAAAACTGGGCAATCTTTGACCTGACATGGACATCTTTTCAAAGATGTCATCAGAGATGACCATTCAGTCCATCCATTAGAGACTAGGCAACCAAAGGCCCATTCAACGGAGCAGCCACACCCTGGGATGTTTGCTCACTACATTGTCAAGTAGTACCTGCTGGGCTCACAACCTCTCCCATTGCAATCTCTGCCCAGCCCTGAGAAAGTCCCTCCTGGCCACCTTCATAGATGGGGGCTTTGGAGTGGTTCAAAGTTAAATGAAGAGTTCCCTCTGCTGTCTGAACAAGCTCACTGCGAGAGGCATCCCCGGCAGAAGCAGGGGCAGTTTTCCTCCTTATCTGCTGCATCCACGTAGAGCTTCTGGTCCAAAGCTCTCTTGGTGGTGAGGGCCAGTGGGTCAGCTGTCATTCTCTTGGTTTCATCCTCATGCATCCTCTGATCAGTGCTCTGGTCCTGCCTGTTGTAGCCCACAGCCCATGCTCTTGGGGTGTGTAGTCAGAACCCCAACACTGATGGCTGCTTATGCTCCTAATGGATTGTGACTATGGTTAGAGAGTCCTCCTGGCCTAACCTCCTACTCTAAGCTGTAGAACATTAAGTCACGGAGACAGATCTGGCTGAGTCTGTTTGCATGGAAGCCCTTTCTGACTCCTTTTGCCTGCAGGATCAGGCCCAAATTCCTCAGCATGGCTTTCATGGTCCCTCACTCTGAACCTACTAAACTCTCTGGTCTCACCCCTCACCTTCCCTCCTCCCCTTTCCCTTTATGTTCCAATAGTAATAATAATGAGGAGGAGCAGTGATAATAATATGAATGATCATAACTAATGCATGTTGAGTGACAGCCATTTTCCAGGTACTCTGCTAAGCATGCGTTATTTCATTTAATTCTCACAACCACACCATGAGAGAGATACCATAATTAATTCTATCATGTACATAAGGAAATGGACTCTTTTAAAGGTTAAGTGACTTGTTCACATTCACACAGGTAGTCAGGGGTGGAGTAGAGATCCAAACTCAGGCTGCCTGACCACTGCCTGAGTGGATTCCTGACCGCTGTCCTGGAGTTTGGGGCTTTGCAGTCCCCCTAAACATACCACTTAGGTATGTTGATTTATCATTACACCTTGGCACCTGCTGGGCTCTCTAACTGGACTGCCTCCTTCACCAGACAAGTTATTCCTCGTTTGAAACACAGCCTAGCAGTCAACTCCTCTAGGATACTTCCCTTTGCCTATTTGCCTCTTCTATTAGACAGTGAACCCTCAGGGCAGAGACTTCTGTTTATAAACCCACACTGCCCAGCCTAGCAGATGCTCTGTAAATGTTTGTTGAATTGAATCACCTAGTTCATCTTTCTTGTTTCCCTCTGTGGATACCGAGTAAGTACTTAGGGCAACAGGCAGGTGAACCAGGATGCTTGACTTGCCTTTTGCCTGAGGGCTAGAATAACACGGGGCCTCATTTTCCCACTGGCTTTGCAGGTCAGGCTAGATTAGATGGGAAGATAAGACTCATGCCTTGGGCTGAGGCCAGCACATAACATCAAGAACAGGCTCTGTTCATTGGCCGAAGGCCCCCTCACACTGTGCCCCTTACTCCTTATGGCAGGTGAGCTGTAAACAGGTGGCTGGAGAAGTGCAAGCCCAGGCTTGCCTGTCACACATTCTGGTTCTTTTGTTGTTTTTTTCCCCTTTGGTCTTCAAATGTTTAGTGGGGTGACCTCAGTTGTAATTCTGAGAAACCCGAGGATGGAAAAAAAAAAAAAAAAAGAATAAAAAGCACCTTATTTTGAAACATTTGCATTTCCTGAAGTCAAATGGCATGGTATATTTTAGTTTTTCTTTAAAAATCATTTAGATGGTTTCTAGCTAAAGGGAAAAACACAGGCAGCCCCTTTTAGGAATGATGTTGCCAGAGCTGGTTCAGAAAGGAGCTAAAAGCAGGAAGCTAGAGGAGCTATTGAGGGAATGGGCTGTTAAATTTGGAGAAGACCCCAGAAGACGGCACAGCCTCTGTCCTTTAATGCTTGAAGAAGCTGTCGGCACGCCGCGGGGCCCAAGCACTAAACCTCCAAGTGGAAGAGGAAGGAGATGAAGCCCTCAGCTAACAGCTAACACTGCTAATCCCCATTTCTCAGATGCAGCAATGGAAAGACCTACACCAAAAACACCTACGTCACACTGTGAGTCACAGTGCCAGCAGCTCACAGAGTTGACCAGTCAGTGCTACTCAAAAAAGAGGTAGGCTGCTTTGGAGGTCATGAGGCTCTTGTCAAGAGCTAGACGAACATTTCACGGGTCATCAGCCATGTGGCCTGAGTCTTCTCATCACCCTGTGAGTCTATGATGTAACTTTCTTTTTTGGTTATGAAGACTGAAAAATGTGACTTATAAATGGTGGCATTACATGCAGCTGAAATCCTGCAATGTCCCTGGAATTCTGAAGACTGGGAGCAGAGGGAGCAAAAAGTGATGCCTGGAGAGGTTTAGTTTGAAGAACAGAGCATCAGAGTGGGGGAAATGAGAACTGTGCAAGTCACAGCTCAGCTGATGACCTAGGAGTTAGAATTCTGGGATGTCTCCTCTCTGGGCTCCAGTGTCCCTATTAGGTTTGTGCAAAAGTAATAGTGGTTTTGGTATTAAAAGTAATAACAAAAACGGCAATTACTTCTGCACCAATCTAATAGATGAAGGGCAGTGTGGATTTGACGATCTATCTTTTTTTTTTTTTTTTTTGAGACGGAGTCTCGCTCTGTCGCCCAGGCTAGAGTGCAGTGGCTGGATCTCAGCTCACTGCAAGCTCCGCCTCCCGGGTTTATGCCATTCTCCTGCCTCAGCCTCCCGAGCAGCTGGGACTACAGGCGCCCGCCACCTCGCCTGGCTAGTTTTTTTTTTTTTTTGTATCTAAAAGGGCCTACCTAGCTTATTTCAGCAGGCTGTACAGACTCAGCCATCCTCTGCCAGATCTGCTGGTGGTGGGGGTGGGAAGGTTTGGGATGGGGAGTCAGTCCCAGCTGCACCTGTCTATCTTTGTGGGCATGTTGCATTACTCAAGGTAGGAAACTATGTCTTCACACATTCAGGTTTTCAGACACCTGCAGTACTAGAACAGAACATTTTAGCTCTGAGGACAATCTAAGTTATGAATAGTCTGGTTCTGTAAGGACTTGCATAGTTTGGAGAAATGAAAGTTCCCTGACATCGCCTGATTCAGGCTTGGTAAACACATAACTCATGTGCTCCTCAGTGTTGCCCCTATGGCAGGCTGGCCCTAGGTCATCCAGAGAGTTAGTGAGAGAGATGACCAGAGACCAGGACTCCTTACTCCTTCTGTAGGGCAGTCTATCTTTCAGAAAACCCTAGCACTGCGTGAACTTCCCTGAGGACCAAAGCCTTCAGATGCATCGGCTTTGTAAATCATCTTTCCAAACTTTAGCCTCTTCTAGGAAGATCATGGGACTTTCTGTTGTTTTGTTTGAGAGGGTGAAGAGAAAGATGTGCCAACAAAACCCTCCTGGCCAGTTTCACACAGAGGAGAGAGAGAGAAAGAGAGGTTGCTCGAGGCGGTTGAAAGGACCATATTCTAGAAGGTCAAGATTATGGCAACCTTAAGACTAGCTTTCACCTTGAGATTTCACAACATTGGATAGAAAGGGTCATTAAATGCCATGCTAACAGAGATCTTAGTTTTAGGAGTGGTGAGACTGAACCCAGAGAGACTAGAGTCTGGCCCAAGACCCCACAGTAGGTAAATGGTGGAGCTGGCTTCAGAACACAGGGCTTCTGACTCCTAATCCAGAACTCTTCTCTGACTTTCAGTCTTCCTGTGGAATAGGAAGGGCTAAATGCAGGAAGAAGTGGGTTTGCAGCCACTACAGACACTGGAACTGAAAACTGACAAGACAGCTGGAGGTGCTGAGAAAACAAGTACTAATGAGCTCCTGGGTTCCATCTTGTGGGAGAATGCCAGCAGATAACTTCAGGTCCATGTACTGAACACTGCCAAGTTACAAAATGGGCACGTAAAGAAGCAAGTATGCTCAAGACGGCTCTACCATAGCAAAACAAACCAAGCCAACCATCCTGGCCAGACGGTATGTGGTTTGAGTGCCAGGTACCTTCCAGATGTACAGCACCTTAGATATAAGAACAAGGAAGACACGATGCATCGCAAAAAGAGTACCTGAGTTCTGGTCAGAGCTTTTAGCTCTGGGTCTGTCATTTCCCCTTACTGAGCCTCAGTTGCCATATCCATTAAGTGAGAATTAAAACAATCAACCTAAATGTATGGATGTCATGAAGATGCAATGAGACTGTGGATATCAAGTGATCAGTGTGGCCTGTGGCTAGAAGAGACACTCAGTAAAGTAGATTCTTTCTGCCTTACTCCTCTTTTCTTTGTTGTTATAGTGGCACAGTTTAGCAATGCCACTTAGCAGAGTGAATTGGCAGATGAAATGTTCATTAAAATGAAGCTCATGACATTATCTGACGGATGCGAGCTTCTCAATCAAGTACCTAAGTGTTTAAGGCTATCTGATGCTTCCAGGAATGTGTGCCGAATCCTCTTTACATTTGTTGAAAAATGTTTTAATCCTTCCAAGAAGGAAAGGGATTATCCTAATGATTCTGCATCTGCCATGCCCTGGCTTCTTTGTTTGTGGCTTCAGGGAGAATATCTAGGAGAGTCCCAACAGTGACATCTAGAGGACAGTCTCTCCTCTCTGGATAAAATTTGGATTCAAAGTGAGTCCTTAACCTGAGCAAGGGTAATTTCAACTATTAGGTTGATACAAAAGTAATTGAGGCTTTTGACCATTTCCTTGATATCACTAAGCCAACTGGTAATGGAGAGATAAACTGCAGGACGGACCTTTTGTTAAACAAAGGATGACTAGGTGATCCTGATTTCCAAAAGGATTTGGAGAATGCCTATATGAGCATGCTTAGTGCTGACTGAGCACATAGGAAGTGATCAGTAAATAAAATTAAGATCAAGTTGGAATTAATTTAAATAATTTAAATCCTGCCTTCCCTCCTCCACCTCCACCCCACCTAGTTTCCTTGGGATGTTAAGGCCTTTTCAGTCCTGACTTGTTTCAGTGTATCTGCAACAGTCAGTAAACCTATCTGACTCTATGGGCATTTCCTTGGAATTCATTTATACTAAACACAGGTTGAATTGACATTACAGTGGGTAAGTAAGAAGCACCTTTAAAGTCTATAATTTAAAGGGAAAGCTGAATCTGGAGACATAGGATAAAATCCACTAACATTTTAATAACCTTAAAAAAAAAAAAAACTCCCTAGTTGTTCAAAATGCAAAAGTATGGCAGCAATTTTAGAAAGTTAGTTTTGGGTTCAAATCAAGTTTACAAAGTTAGACAGACTTGGCCGGGCGCAGTGGCTCACACCTGTAATCCCAGCACTTTGGGAGGCCAAGGCAGGTGGATCACGAGGTCAGGAGATTGAGACCATCCTGGCCAACACAGTGAAACCCTGTCTCTACTAAAAATACAAAAAAAAAAAAAAAAAAAAATTAGCCAGGCGTAGTGGTGGATGCCTGTAGTCCCAGCTACTTGGTAGGCTGAGGTAGGAGAATGGCATGAACCCGGAAGCCAGAGCTTGCAGTGAGCCGAGATCGCACCACTGCACTCCAGCCTGGGCGACAGAGCAAGACTCCATCTCAAAAAAAAAAAAAAAAAAAAAAAAGTTAGACAGACTTGGGTTCAAACTCCACCTCTGCCATTACTAGCTGTGTGGCTTTGCAAAATCCATGCAGCCTCTTTGAATTGTCCTTTTTTCTTCCTAAAAGTGAGAATAATAAAATAACTATCATGGAGAGTTGTTGGGAGGATTAAATGAGATAATGCATAAAAATGAGCCTGGTGTCTACTACCCAAAGTATACCAAACAATGGTTGAGTCCTATGCCCTAGTCCATGGTTTGTGCTGCTTGAAATGTAGAAACTTAAGCCAACACATGTTGTGTCTAGATAGTTTGAATGAAATGCATAACAAAAACATTTCAAGGAATGGGCCTGCTTTCTCTCCCTTTCCCTCTCTCCCTCCCTTTCTCCCTCCCTTCCTCCCTCCCTCTCTCCCTCCTTCCATTCCTCTCCTTTCTTTCCTCCCTCCCTCACTTCCTTCACTCCCTCCCTCCTTCTTTTCTTCCTTTTCTCCCTCCTTCTCCAAAGTGCTATCTGAATTGTGAGGAACTCTGAAATTTCCTCTGGATTAAAAGACTTGTGATTTATATGTGCTAAATTCAAGTATAAATTTTCACATGTAACTCAGTGATTTCTTTTTTTCCTTTTCTTTATTCTTGCTCTCTCCCCTCCCCTGCACCTCCTCTCTTCTTCTCTCTCTTCTCTTCTCTTGGTCGCAGGGGTGTGGGGATTAGGGGCAGATGGCTTTAGAACTCTGAAGGCTTCTCCAGGATCCCATTCCACTTTATTTTGAGTGGCTCATTGTCTAGTTCCTTCCTTCCTTCCTTCCTTCCTTCCTTCCTTCCTTCCTTCCTTCCTTCCTTCCTTCTTTCCTCCCTCCCTTCCTTCACTCCTTCCTTCTCTTTTCTTTTCGTGAGAGATTTCTGATTCCTGTTAGCTCTGTTTTAAGAAAAAGTGAGTTTAAGAGTAGATTTTGAGTGAGTGTAAAGTAAATGGAGAAGCAAATAGGCTTTTGAAACCTGTGACTTATCTGAAAAGTAGTTTTCCCTCTGAGCAGAAGCACTCTCTCTTGCTGTGAAGAAAGAGAGAGAGAGAGAGAGAGAGAGAGAGAGAGAGAGAGAGAGATGAACTGGGCATTCTAGATCCAGAAATGTTTCTGCTTGCTAGTTTTTGTCTTTCTAGGGGAAGGAGCTGTCAGGAAGAGACAGAGTCTCACTCTGTTGCCAGGCTGGAGTGCAGCGGCGTGATCTCGGCTCACATCAACCTCCGATTCCAGGGTTCAAGCGATTCTCCTGCCTCAGCCTCCTGAGTAGCTGGGACTACAGGCGTGTGCCACCATGCCCAGCTAATTTTTGTATTTTTGTGAAAGATGGGGTTTCACCATGTTGGCCAGAATGGTCTCGATCTCTTGACTTCGTGATCCACCTGCCTTGGCCTCCCAAAGTGCATGTTGCCTCTTGACTGCTTCCAGTGTGGTGTTCTGCTAGGGCTGCTGTTGTCTGCATTGTGACCATGGGACATGAGGGATAGTTGGGTCTTGGTGAGGACCTAGTCTTGGTTTAGTGTCACCGCCTTCAAGGCACAGCTTTTATTGTTTCTTTGGGGTGGGTTCATTTGGTAAAATTAGAGAACCAACCTCACTTCATCTTCTTTAATGCCATTTTCTTTTTAGCAAGGGGAGGGGGAAGGAGGGTAGCCTGCTACACCTTATAAAATTGCAAATGTTAGAATGTTAAGGTAGTCAAAGTATCCTAAGATATTTGTTTGATCCATGGAACGCTATAATCAAAGCAAAATCCATTTCAGGGTTAGGATATCTGGCTTGTTTCCCTCACTTCTGATATTTTACAAAACAGGAAACCCAAGGCCCTGAGAGGGAAAGTGAATTGCTTCAAGTCCCAAGACTCGAATGTCAGCATTCCAAAT
Source organism: Theropithecus gelada (assembly GCF_003255815.1). Classification (NCBI taxonomy): domain Eukaryota; kingdom Metazoa; phylum Chordata; class Mammalia; order Primates; family Cercopithecidae; genus Theropithecus; species Theropithecus gelada. The sequence continues at coordinate 26,194,095 of NC_037683.1, read as the reverse complement.
TCCTGGCCGGTCCTCTGCATTTGGTACCCCAACTTTGGCTGGAGACTGAATTCAGGTGAGGGTGGAGTTGTCAGGACCCACACGAGGTCTATCCACTGTTCCAACTTCCTCCAGGAACCTCTGGGTATTGGAGGCTACATTACATTTGTAGGAAAGGCAGATCTGTTTTAACTGGTAGGCAGTGGGGAAGGAACTGTCCCAAGGCACATGACCCTTCAGCTGCAAAGCCAGAGCTGAAATTCAGCCTCTAGAACCCTCGCCATGGACCATGTTTCCTTTCAGCACTTCACCTCATTCAAACCCATGCGTGTGTCCCCCCCACAAGTGGCCCTCTGTGACCCTGAGCTTGGTAACAGAGAGTACACTTCTGAGACATGAAAGCCAGAGCTGGGGGTAGCAGGTGCTGAGGAAGTGATAGAGCTGAAAGAGCCCTGGAAGGGTCCCTAGACTGGACCAGCAGGTAGGGGCACTGCAAGGATGCTCATTAGTGAGTTTTCTCAGATGGTCTACAATACAATTCCAGCTAAGTGTAAGGGCTACAAGGTGGATACGCTGGATTTGAGATCTTGCCCCTCCTTACCAGCTCTGAAATTTTAGGCAAGGCAACAAGCCTCTCTGTGCTCCAGTTTCTTTACCTATAAAATGGGGCTAATTATGATTCCTGGGGGCTTATTGTGAGAACTGCATGAGTGAATTACTAAGTACTCAGCCAATTCTTGGCACATAGTGATACCTGTCAATGTTCATTATTCTCACTCTGCCATGGCCTTATATGGATGCAACGAGGGAGTATAAGAAAGAACACTGCCCACATAATTCTTCTAGTGCAGGTAAGAGCTATCATTTGGTGGGATGATTTATTATAAAAAGGGCCAGGGTATGTTGAGAAGGCCCAGAGGTGAGACCAAAGGACCAGAATCATTCTGCAAATTAAAGTCAGTACAATTTGAATTTCTGCAGAGTTTGTGAGGGAAGTGGAAAGCGGAGGGGAAATGGGAGAAGGACATTAAAACAGATAGGAAGGAGAGTGAGTCAGCTCAGGTGTCAGAGGGCTGAATCCCAGGGAGGAGAGCTGGGCCTTGAGAAATTCCCAGTGACAGTAATAGCTGAGGCCTTGCAAGAACAGAGGGACCTAATATTCAATTCTGTGTCATCTGCTGGGCTGCACTGGGATGTGCTACACTGCCCTACCAGCTTCTCTGCATACCCCAAATCCTTCTGTAGATGTCGCTATTCATAAATGTGGTTTACTATTCAAACTTGTGAAATCAAGGCAAAAGTGGCTGTCTTCTCTGATTTGGGCAAATAAGCCACAAACCATGTGCAGACATGAGATTCAAAATTTGGTGGAAGCAGAAAAGTGAGACAAGGAGTGATGAGGAGAAAGATGAGCTTCACTCTCTTTACACCATTCTCCTTGGTTCCATGCCATTTGTGAAATGAGATGGGAACATTTTATCTGCATATGAAAGAATAGAGTAGATCCTATGCCCAAAGGACATAGGTTCAACTAGGTATCAGATGAGGGTCACATTTGCTGTTCCATTTCATCCTCATGGTGGCTTCATGCAAGAGTCATTATTAACTCTGTCTTCTGGGTGAGAAAACTAAAACCCAGAAAGGAGAGGGTGTGGGGAAAGGTTCTCCTCCCAGGTGCTTTTCCTGGTTTACTGCCTGTGAGGTGGTAGTTGGCTGGGGGCTATCCTGGCCAGGAATGGGAAGCTTGTGACAGGACTTACAAATCCTTTCATTACCAAAAAGGACTTGGTTTTCAGTGGTTCCTCTGTAGAGAAATGTATTTTGTGTTTCTCTTTAGCGTGTGCACATAGCTCTACATCCCAGGCTCTGAGCCACTGCTGATTTTCTGCTGACGGTGGAAGATTTTTGGCTCCCTAGAAGGTGTCTGGCTTCTGCCCTTTTCCTGTCTAGTGACAAACCACATGCTGTCCCTGAAGCTTCCTCCCAAGAGTACCTGGAAGATGCTTACCCTCTGCCTGGAATGTCTTGCAATGGCTTTTTTCAAAAGGGACAATTTACTGCTTCTGTGCATGTTTAAGCTGGGTTCGTTGGGGAAGGAAGCTGTGGCTTCAGATTTCCTTGAGATTTTTGTTAGGCTTTTTTTCTTCTATTTTTGCATATTGGACAAGGAACATCACACACCGGGGCCTATCATGGGGAGGGGGGAGGGGGGAGGGATTGCATTGGGAGTTATACCTGATGTAAATGACGAGTTGATGGGTGCTGACGAGTTGATGGGTGCAGCACACCAACATGGCACAAGTATACATATGTAACAAACCTGCACGTTATGCACATGTACCCTAGAACTTAAAGTATAATAATAATAAATAAATAAATAAATAAATAAATAAATAAATAAATAAAAGATAATTATAGTCTCATAAAGCGTCAAAGCTGGAGAGACTCCTCCAGGGTATTTAGTACGTTGCTGTTATATTACAGATGAGACTCAGAGAGGAGAAAAGACTTGTTGGTATGGAGTTCTGGAGCCCAGGAATATTTTTTTCTACCTCACCCTACTGCAGTGTCTGCAGATTGCTGAGTTAAAGGGATGTCGACTTGCATTAAAAGCAAGAGAAAGTCAGGTACCACCTCCAGCAGGTCACTGGCATCTCATGGTGGAAGCCCGTCATGCAGGGAGAAGAGGGAGGAGCTCTGGATTCTCACTTGGCCATTCCCTCCTTGTATAACCTAGGGCAAATCACCTGGCTTCTTTGGGCCTCAGCTCCTCATCTGCAAAATGGGAAGACTCTTCCCCACATTGCTGTGGCTTGCTCACAGGGTTGAGGTGAGAATGAACCCAAAGGAAGTGTGGGAAGGTCTTTAACAAAAGTTTCACGGTCCCAGTGGGGATTATTGAGTTGGTGCAACAGTTATCATAGTTTTTGCCATTGAACATAATGGCAAAAGCTGCAATGTCTTTTGCACCAACCTAATATTACTGGCATTTAAAAAAATCTGGTTGTGGAAACATTGAATTGTAAACTGAGGTTGGTTTTGATTACTTTGTGTTCTGATATTCCCATTCACGGTCCAGATAAGAAGAAATCTGATAAGTAATTTAGTCCATGGTTCTCAAAAGTTTGGACTTTATAGACCCAGGAAATTTGTCCCCAAAATGAAAATTCAGAGGCCAATATGGAGTGGACAGCTTTTTATTTTGCCTATTGTGATCATTCAAACAAAACAAAATCACTCTGGCAAAAAGCAAGCCAACTTAACTCCTGTCTATATCAACTTCATGTTGTAAAAGAAAGGACATTTTGACACACAAAACTGAAGGACCATCTCAGAGGAAGAGTGCCTCTTACATTAGATATAGTTGGCCCTGTGAAAAGGAGGCTACTGTGTCCTTATTTTTTGTACTCCACTTTGGACTGATGAAAACTTTATCAATTTTATTATGGGACCAGAATATTAGTTAGAGCCCCTGCGCTTGGCAACTTTTCATTGAAGTGCTCTTTAGGCGAGGAAACTGAGATCCAGAATGGCTAAGGTCCTATTACCTAATCAAAACTATCCAAGTCACTGAGACCGTGTTTGTGTTAAAAATCCCTTCTCCCTGTCAAAAAACGAAAAGTTTCCATCTTTCTTGGAAAGTCTGGGTGGAGGTGGTGGTGGAACAGTGGGAGTGGTGAGGGGCAAGTTATGTTCACTCAGAGTCTTTTGTTTTTTCCAAAGCTCCGTGTGAACATGCATTACGTGTTTAACTGAAACATCTGACTCCAAAGCCTGCAGTGACTCCTCCAATTCATAAGCTAAATCCAGCCCACCACCTCATTTGATAAATACGGTTTTATGGAAATGCAGCTGTGGCTACTTATTTGCATGTACTCAGGAGGGCTCAGCACTACAACAGCAGAGCTGACAAATTGCAACAGAGACATAGTGGCCCCCAAAGCCTAAACGTTTACTATCTGGCCCTTTGTAGAAAAAGTCTGCCTACCCCTGCATTCTACCATGCTCCTTTTAATCTTAATGTGAGTGTCTGCATAGACATGATTGGAATTGAGGTCACATGCTAAGTCATTCCAGCCAAAATGAGAGATTGTTGACAAGGCTGTGATTATTAGTCTGCCTTGAAAGATCCAGAATTCTTGTATTTTGGGGACTTTTGCCCCTACTTTTGAAGTCTCTGGGTGATAAACCACAGGAAAGGCATGGCCAAGGGAAACTTGAAGGACGCTCCAAGTGTGATGCTGTGAGTGTGAGGAGCTGTGTCCACTCATCTGTGTCCTCTGGACTCAAGGACACTCTTGTGCCCTTACCCTCGTGTCTACATCAACTCACTTCCTTACTTTTTGCTCTGAGCTTTCTGGTTATCCAGCTGTGTTTGCCATCTAGGTTCTAAAGGTTATAGGACTGAGATGGGGGTTGGTGTTCTTGGGTGGAAAAGACACTGTATTAGAGATGAGGACATCTGGGTTCTAGGCTTGGTTTTGTATGACCTTGGACAAGATGCTTCACTTTCCCTCTCTGGGTCTTCCTTTTCCTTCTCTGAGCAATAAAAACATTAATCAGGTCATCTGAAAATTTCTCATCATTGATGTTAACTGAACTCAGCATATCATCCCTCTGAGGCTAGTAGAGACGACGTGTTAATTAGTGACATCAATGACTGGAAATATAGGAGTGAGGAGGAAGTCTGTTTTCACAAGTCCTTGACTTCATTATGCATTTTAGTTATTATTAGTTATTTAATGATTACTATGTGCTGGTTGCCATGGCAAGCAATTTACAGATGAGATCTGAATGGCTTCTCCAATACCTTGATGAGGTGAGTATTATTATTCCCATTAAATAGATGAGGAGTTGAGGCTCCCAGGTGGGAAGTCAAGCCAAGATTCATTAACCCAGTTATCTGATTTCAGGTTTCAAGCTTTTAACAAAACACTGCCTTGCAGTCCTGCCTATGTCAGAGGTAGAATTTTCATTAGTGGGAGTGTCAAGGGCTGGTAGGAGATTTGTGGGGATGAGTTCAGGAGCTACTAAGATGAATTCAGGTGCATCACCTCAGTCCTGAGCCGCCCTTGCCTCCATCCCTACACACTTTACTGTTGGGCCATGTCATAGAGTTGTTTCTGGTTGATAATCAAGTTTCACACTTTATGGCATTCATTTAGATGACTTACTACTCATTTACACCGAATTCCAAGATCTTACCTCCTCTGAGGGGGATGTTGTCAGGTGAGTTGGGAATGGAGTCCTGGAAGAGAAGAAAGAAAAAAGCAACATGAGGTGTGCCATTCAGTTGAAACAACTTTTTTTTTTCTTTTTCATTTTGTTGTCCTTAGAGTACTGTGCAATTTACCATTTACCCTCTGCCTGCCTCTTAAATTTTAAAAAATAATTCACTGATGTGGTTTCCAATGGGCTTTCTGTTCACTTGTTTGACAGTCTGACTACTAGAAATGCAAGATGCAATACTGTCCTTGTTTCACAGGCAAGAGACATGGGGTTGAGTGAGATAAAACGACTTGCCCAGGGCCACAAAGTTAATTTATAGAAGATCAGGGACCAGAGCTGGGACTCTATTTTTTTTTTTTTTTTTGAGACAAAGTTTTACTCTGTCACCCATGCTGGAGTGCAGTGGCATGAATATGGGTCACTGAAGCTTCATCCTCCTGAGCTCAAGCGATCCTCTCGCCTCAGCTTCCTGAGTAGCTGGGAGTACAGGTGCACACCACTACATTCAGCTAATTTATAAAAGGAGTCTTGCTCTGTTGCCAGACTGGAGTGCAGTGGCACTATCTTGGCTCACTGCAACTGCCATCTCCCAGCTTCAGGTGATTTTCCTGCCTCAGTCTCCAGAGTAGCTGGGACTACAGGCATCCGCCACCATGCCCAGCTAAGTTTTGTATTTTTAGCAGACATAGGGTTTCACCATATTGGTGAGGCTGGTCTCAAACTCCTGACCTTGTGATCCACCTGCCTCGGCCTCCCAAAGTGCTGGGATTTCAGGTGTGAGCTATCACTTGGCTAGAGCTGGGACTCAACTCCCAATCTGGTGCTTTTCCCCTCTCCACACGTTTGGGGTTTTTTTTTCTTTTTCTTTTTCCTTTTGGTCAACATGAGAATAATCAAGTATATTATAAAAGTATATGTGGTTTTTTTTTCCCATGTTCGATTCATCTGTGAACGTATGTTGTAAACATACTTGGGAAGGTACATCTCTATCTGTCCTGTGGTTGGAAATTCTGAATTAGTTGTGTGTTTATATGCTAAGCATTGCGAGGACACCATAATTAAATTGGGTCCCCACCCTTATGGATTTATTACAAGTTTATATTTAAATATACAAATATGTATATACATGTAGTATACATACATACAAATGCATATTATACATTTAAACATTTACATTAGAGTATGTATTATTTATTCTGCAACAAACAAATATATATGTAAATATTTACACAAATAAGAGGTTGAGAGAAACAGATTGTCTTTCGAAGGAGAGAATCTTGGGCTGGGGATTGAAGGTGATTTAAGGGAGGTTCTAGTTCAAGGGCTCTCAACAAGGAGTTAACAGAAGCAGAGAGGCACAGTTCTTTCCCCCTAATAAATTCTTCAGAGACTGACTTTCGCACCGTTATTCTCCCTCCCCTTTCTCCCCAGCCATGAAGACATCCATACAACATTCTGCCGAGAAGGAATAAAGTATCTTATTCATCTTTTGACCTGCCCAGGTTGGAATCTCCTGTATTGCATTGAATTAAAATATTAATAAAGACCTAGAGAGGTGTGAGCATGTGTATGTGAAAAAACCAACTTCCTAACCTCTACCAAAGCAAGAAATTAGCAGCTGCCCACAGCCTATTTTCTTAGTGTTCTGTATGAACACTAGGACCATCTGGAGTTCCCCTACTATTGTAACATTTCCCTGGGAGCTCTGTCCTTTGCCTTCCGCTGAAAGCTTATTTTCTTATGCATGGATCTCTTCTCTAGTGCAAGAGGATGGTAGTGAGTCAAGGAGGTCTCCTGAAGGCAAAGCCCTGGCACAGCACCAATCTGGAGATGGGGGAAGTCAGTTTAAACATTTGGGCCCCAGCTTCTCAAGGGAAGGGAGGCAAACTTGTCCTGGAAGGCCCTTCCTACTGTAATAGTCTATGACTTTGTTGCCTTAGTTGAAAGCTTTTAACCTAACAAAGCTGTAAGTTTTTGTAGTCTTTCAGTTATGCATGCAGTTTGCAGGAAAACTTATATCACAAAATTCCCCTTTATGTTGCTCTTGTGAGACAACACACAACATTTTAAAATTTAATAAACAACTTACTGCCAAGCGTGACCATTGATTAGTGTGATGTGCAAATGCACTAAGAAAAATATATGCATTGAAATGTCTTACCACGATCATCAAATTCATCAGCTGCCCAGGGACATATACAGGGACAGTGAGAAAGGCTAGAATAGCAAACCTGGCAGAGCCATCATTGCAGAGGCTGCTAGCAGTTCGGGAAGTCCTAGAGAATCATTCATGCAGCACACCTTGGATGAGCACCTGGTCTGTGGTAGGAACTACGTTAGTCATTAAAAGACATCCTATGGATTTTATGCTTTAGTCGTTAAGGCAGCCATTTAAAAAATATAAATAAATGTGTAATTAGAATTGCAGGTTGTGGCAAGAGCTATGGAGGAAAAGAATCATGGTGCTTTAAGGTAATGCTGTTGGAACTTCAACGTGCATACGAATCACCTGGGAGTCTCCTTAAAATGCAAATTCTGATTCTGCAGATTTGGGGAGAGTTTGACATTCTGTATTTCTTTCTTTCTTTTTGAGATGTCACCCAGGCTGGAGTGCAGTGGCGCAATCTCGGCTCACTGTAGCCTCCATCTCCTGGGTTCAAGCAATTCCCCTGGCTCAGCCTCCCCAGTAGCTGGGACTAAAGGGGCCTACCACCACCCCCGGCTAATTTTTGTATTTTTAGTAGAGACAGGGTTTCGCTATGTTGACCAGACTGGTCTTGAACTCAGGTGATCTCCCCCCCTGGGCCTCCCAAACTACTGGGATTATAAGCGTGAGCCACTGCACCCGGCCAACATTCTGTATTTCTGGCAGCTTTCGAGTAATACTGATACTCATGGCCCACAGAACACACTTTGAATAGCACAGCTAGAGAAGTAATATCAGAGAGGAGGACCTAATTTATGTGGGGGTCAAGGAAGGCCTCTTTTCTCTCTAACACTTGAATGCTTTCTGGTTTCCTAATTTCAGACAGCGGATGTCAAAAGCAGAGCACTTCAAACAGGAAAGAAGCCTGTCGCTTAAACCTTCACCGAGGGCCCAGGAAATCCACGACAGAAACGTGACTATTCCTATTTTGAAGAGCTCTTGGGACAGGGTCTTTACAGCTTTTCCTAGCTACCATGGTAGTCAAGATTAGACAATCAAAGCCAGAGGGAGACTGAGACATCTTTCAGTCCATTAGGCTAATTTTATGGAGGAGGAAACCAAGGCACTCATGAGTCAGAGGCAGATCTTGGACTGAAATTCTCTGGTGTCCTTTCCACTGACCCAGGAAAGATGCTGTTTCCAGAAACCAAGGATAGAAGAGCTCATTCCTACCTCCTCCTCTCTCCCATAAGCAGTCCTTGTATTTGGAGGTGGAGAAGCAGGGTCTAAGGAGATGATGACTGTTGAAATTCAATGAAGACTGTTCATAAACAGGTATTATACTAAGTGTTGTTCACCAACTCCTCTTTGGCAAGATGTCCCCCAGTCCTAGAATTCTCTCCCTAATCTTGTCTGGGGATCTGGGTCCTAGCTCTGGAAATGTGAACTCTCTTGCTCGATGACTTGGCTTTAAGTAAGGTAGTGCCTAGGCTGAACGCAGGCACAAACAAATGGACTCTCCCAGGTTTTCATTCTCAGCTCCACTGAGTAGCTCAGGAAACTGTCTCCGTGATTATCAACCAGTTACGCTTCTTAAGTGTACTTCCTCTTTTTTTGGCCCCTGTAGATGTCTGATGAGTATTCCCAACAATAATAAAGTTCTTTTCATGTATGGAGGAGGGGAATGGTCATGTCTAACCTATTTGTCTCCAGGTAAAATGAACCCCATCCCAATCATCTTCCCTGCCTAGGAGTGTTTTCCTCTCCTTTAATCAGTGATTAGATTGCTAATAATCCATCTTTCCACTGGGTTATTGTGGACATCATAAGATATTATAAAGTATTAGCAAGTACTTGAAAAGCATAGCTATTTTGAGCACCGCCTTGATGTTAACGATGTGCTTAATTTGCCTCAATACCTTGAAAGACTTGTTTCTTTTCACAGAGGAATGATCAGCAGATGCAATCAGCTCCCGAATTTGCTTTGGACACAAAATGCCCTCTTGGACCAAAAATGATTAAAGGCAACTCTGTTTGGAAAATGACAGGGGGAAGTCCACATTCCTTTCCTTGCTGCCCTCACATAGTCTTGTAAGGTGGGATCTGGCTCTTGGCCCACAGAGACTTTTGCCAAGAATACCTCTTATTTTCAAGCTAATTCATTGAGCACTTAATGAGGGTTACTCTATATGCATTATTTCATTTGACCTTTAACTTGACCCCAAGAGTTAGGGATTCATCAAGACTTAGAGAAGTGATTTCATAATGTGATAATGTTTACAGAAGGTCCCACAGGTGGTGAATAGCACAGAAGGGATTCAAACTTAGGTGAGTCTGACTTTGAAGGCACTGCTCTTCAATGTCCTGCTACATTGTCTCTCTAGATGAGGGCAGGATAAAGCTGAGCAGCAAAATCTCCTGAAGTTTCATGGAAAAGTGAATAGAAGTCATGGAAAATCCTCAGGGGAAGACTATTTTTACTGGGAGCACATGGTCTGCCAAAGTGAGAATTGGACCACAGTTGCTTAAAGCAGTGCTTCTCCCACTTTAAAAGACTGACCAGCATCTGGTGATTTTCGTAAAAGCAGATTCTGTCTCAATAGGGAGGGCCCCTTAGGTTTTTCATTTTTGATGAGCTTCCAGGTGATGCCAATGTTGCCAGGCCATGGACCACACCTTGAGTAACAAGGTCTTAAATACACTACTCAGTAGGCAATCAGAACACGTGAGGTCTTGAGAGATGGCTGTAGGAGGCTGAGTGTAGATTTGGGCTCAGATATGGGCTTAGGAAATCTTCCTAGTTTGAACATGGCAGTGGCATCCTGTCCTCTCAGTCTTTTCTATCAAATCTTTTTGTCACCTAGTTCCATTTCTTCTCCTCTGTACAATCTGGACTGACTTCTGGCCCTACCACTCCTCTCCTCACACCTGGGCTTTCCTTCCTATGGGCTGTGCCACTGCTTTCTTTTTTCGCCCCACCTGGAATATCCTGCTCCTCCTCCTCCTCCTGCTACCATCTTTCCAATGGTGAGCTCTCCTCTACAGAAGAATAACAATAACAGCTAATAAATTTGGAAGAAGTGACAGACTTAGGCATTCCCTTTCTTTAACCCTCAGTGCATTAGCTGATTCAGACAAGGATCATTAAGAAATGGCAAAACCACCAAATGAAGGGTATTTATGTCTTCAGAGTATTATCCCATACATAGATTTCCTTCCTTCCTTCCTTCCTTCCTTCCTTCCTTCCTTCCTTCCTTCCTTCCTTCCTTCCTTCCTTCCTTCCTTCCTTCCTTTCTTTCCTCCTTCCTTCCTTCCTTCCTTCCTTCCTTCCTTTCTTTCTTTCTTTCTTTCTTTCTTTCTTTCTTTCTTTCTTTCTTTCTTTCTTTCTTTCTTTCTTTCTTTCTTTCTTTCTTTCTTCTTTCTTTCTTTCTTTCTTTCTTTCTTTCTTTCTTTCTTTCTTTCTGTTTTTTTTTTTTTTTTTTTAAGATGAAATGTCACTCAGGCTGGGATGCAGTGGTGCCATCTCTATTCACTGAAACCTTGGTCTCCCGGGTTCAAGCAATTATCCTGCCTCAGCCTCCCCAGTAGCTGGGACTACAGGTGTGTGCCACCACATCCTGCTAATTTTAGTATTTTTTGTAGAGACAGGATTTTGCCATGTTGGCCAGGCTGGTCTTAAACTCCTGGCCTCAAGTGATCCACTCACCTTTGCCTTCCAAAGTGTTGGGGTTACAGGCATGAGACACTGCTCCTGGCCAGGTTACTTATTAATGAGAAAGAAAAATGTTTTACAAAGGCGATAGTTGGTGGTCACCACCTTAATCAAGTGACCAAACCTATAGTCATAAAAAATGGGACAACCTGACATATGCCTCTAGCTGTGCTACAGTAAGAAGTGTATAGAATTACCTATATACTATTCTTACCAAAAATGTTTCATCTAAGTATAACCATAAGTCAATACCAATACAAATCCAGGCTATGAATGGATTTCTACAACAGAACTGGTCTGGACCCTTAAAAAAAGATCAATGTTATTTAAAACAAACACCAAAGGGCAAAGGAGATTTTAGCTCAGTGCTTCTCAAACTTTAATATGCATACAGATCCCCTGGGGAGCTTGTTAAAATGCAGATTCTGATTCAGAAGATCTGGGGTGAGCCCTGAGATTTTGAATTTCTTTCTTGCTTTCTTTTTTTTTTTTTTTTGAGACGGAGTCTCACTCTGTCGCCCAGGCTGGAGTGCAGTGGCCGGATCTCCGCTCACTGCAAGCTCCGCCTCCCGGGTTCACACCATTCTCCTGCCTCAGCCTCCCAAGTAGCTGGGACTACAGGCGCCCGCCACCTCGCCCCTGCTAGTTTTTTTTTTTTTTTTTTTTTTCGTATTTTTTAGTAGAGACGGGGTTTCACCGTGTCAGCCAGGATGGTCTCGATCTCCTGACCTCGTGATCCGCCCGTCTCGGCCTCCCAAAGTACTGGATTACAGGCTTGAGCCACCGCGCCTGGCCGAGATTTTGAATTTCTAACAAGACCCAGGACCACACTTTAAAGAGCAAAGTTCTAGATTAAAACAGATATTATCATAACACAGTATGTGACCTTAGATTTGTTCAAACAAACGAAAACACAACAGCCATACATATAAGACATTTTTGAACAAGTAAAGAAATTAAAATATGGACCATATATTGTTATTATTTGATGATATTAATGAATTAGTATCAACTGTCTTGGCTATGATAGTGGCATTGCAGTTAGTTAAGAGATGAGTACTGAAGTTCATGTGAGTGAAAGGTCATGCTGCCTACAGCTTACTTTCATATCCTTATCTAGAGAGAGCAAAAATACAGCAAGATACTGACACACCAATCTAGGTGCAAGGTTATATGAGCATTTGCCATTCTACTTTTCTGTAGGTTTGAACATTTTCAGAATAAGACTTTGGGAATAAGCCATGACTGTTGTAATTCTTGGAAGCCTGACTTTTGTTCTAGCTCTTCCGCAAACCCCATCCTTCATCCCAAGCAGAAATGACTTCTCCTTTGCTCTGTGGCATTCTGTGCCATTCTGCCCAGAATCCAAGAACTTGGTGTTTGGGCTTCATCTGCTCAATTTAACAGAGTTCCCAGAAGACAGGGTCTTGCCCAGTCCACTTGGGACTCTCCACATAACCTCACACAGGGCTCGCTCCTGGGAAGATTTACAGTGGATTTTTCTGGATTGCTAAATGGGATGAATATCAGGTGGAGGGAGTACCTTGGGTAGAGGGAAGTGTCATGGGGCATTCCAAATAACTTCTTCTTGTTCCGAACTCCTATTAGCCTCAACAGGGAAGGCACCATGTTCAAGAGGCTAAAGAAGAGGTGTAGAGTCAGCAAACAAGACATGGGGGTTTTATTGCGGGCTTACATAGAGGGGAGGAGTCCAGTGGCAGCGAGCTGAACAGGAAGACTGCTTTATGGACAGAAATGATCTCATGGCAGTGGGGTGGACGACATATTCACCTTATATACAGTCCAGTGGTAGTGGGCTGGGCAGGAAAACCACAACCACTTTTCATATAGCATGCAGTTTCTACAGCATGCTCACTTAACAGCCTCCCCTTAATGGCCTCAATCTCAATCTCTTGTATGGCCCAAGTTCCACGGCCAATCTCTCGTACTCAGGCCTCAATCTCTTGTACAACCCAAGTTCCACGGGATGGGCTGGGGACTCAGATGTTCCTCATAGACAAGGAATGAGTCTCCAGGTTGACCACTCCTGGATTCTCTCGCTTGGAACACCCATTCAGACGTGTCTGCCATACATGGTTATTCTAAGGGTATGCTTCAGTTATTGCTATATCAGGTGTGTTTACCCTACACTTCTATTTTGTATCTGAGCTTAAAAATAAAAGCAAAATACCACACAACCACCAATAATCACTACCCTTAAACAGGTGCTCAGCTCCACTGTTGGTGTGTGGAAATAATTTAAAAAGAGTATTATTAGTATTATTATTATTTTTTAAAGAATTTTCTTTGCTTATAAAGGGAAAAGAGGCAGCTGCTTTCTTGAAAGCCTACCAATCATGAACCCTTTACGCTAACCTTTCGGAATGTAACCCTTTACATTCTCCCCTGGGGCTAGTGAAGCCCAGTCTCCTGGTTTACAAAACAAAGATGTCTCTAAGGTTAAGGGCCTCGGAGCCTTTTTGAAATGTGAACACCTACCTCTGGTGTTAACGTAGGAGTCTATGTCCTTATGTATTCTCCTGTCCTTTGAGAGATAAGAGAAGTTTTATTTTTTGTTCTTTTGCTTTGCTAGATGAATTGTGTGAAATTTCATCTTGACTTTGTAGTCTGTTGCAGGCTGCCTATTTGCATGTACTCTTGTGCTTACTCAACAGTAAATCATTTTTTTCTTTCCATATTGATGTAAAGAGGAGTCTGTTGGTAGGACTTTTACTTCCTCAGGGGTATACTAGTACAATCTCTTTGGAGACAGACTGACATTTATTGAAATGAAAATGCACATTGCTCCTGGCTAACATGGTGAAACCCCATCTCTACTAAAAATACAAAAAAATTAGCTGGGCGTGGTGGTGGGCACCTGTAGTCACAGCTACTAGGGAGGCTGGGGCAGGAGAATGGCGTGAACCTGGGAGGCGGAGCTTGCAGTGAGCAGAGATCATGCCACTGCACTCCAGCCTGGGTGACAGAGCGAGACTCCGTCTCAAAAAAAAAAAAGAAAGAAAACGCGCATTCCATTTCTATCACTAAAAATTTATTCCCCAGATATACTTGCAGACATGCACAGAGGGCAGAAATTCTAGAGAAAACATTGATGTCTCTCACCAGGCACTGATAAATTATGAAGCATTTACACTTCATACTATGCGACTCTTCAAAAGAATGAAATGAACTTCTATGTACTGAGATGGAAGGATCTCTAAGATATACAGTGTGTTGTCAAGTGAATAAAGCAAGATGCAAAATTGTGGGTTTATTATAATGATGTGTGTACTGTGTATTTGTAGATGCACAGATTTTTGGAAGGACACACAAGAATCTGTCAATGGTGGTTATCTAGGTGAAGAGGGATTAGTGGGTGGGTGGGGAAAGGTGAAGATTTTTACTTCCTTTTCTCTTATTTGCTAGTTACTTTTCTTAAACCATGTGAGTATAGTATTTTATAATGTATTACAAAATATATCAATATATTCTATTATAAAATATTAAATAGCATATAATAAATATTTTATAATATATTTATAATATAAAATGTTTATTTTATAATATATTTATAATATAAAATGTTTATTTTATAATATCATATTTATCATATAAAATGTTTATAATATATTTATCATATATTATATGATATATATAATATTATATATGATATGATTATATAAATCATATAATATTATATATGATAATATTTATCATATAAAATGTTTATTTTATATTTTATATAATATTATATATTATATCATATTATATATTTTATATTTTATATCATATTATATGATATTTATCATATAAAATGTTTATTTTATAATATAATATTTATAATATAAAGTGTTTATTTTATAATATAAAATAGTATTTATTTTATAATATAAAGTAATATTATTATATAATATAAAATAATATTTTACAAATATGCTGGCTTAAATGTAAATAAAACAAAATACAACCACCACTGAGACTTTAAAAATATCACTGGAAAGGAAGTTCCATAGTAACTCAAAGACAGGGATTTCGTTGGTTTTTTTTCAAGGCTTTGGAACAATGTCCTGCACACCGTAGATATTTAATAAATACGTGAGACAGAAACCTAAGTTCCTCCTTTGTCTCTCCCAAGGAGTTTAAGCTTGGAGTTATCTGATCTTCAAGTCAAACCTCAAGGCAAGCTTTGTCGATTTCCCTACACTCTCTACATCTTCTCTCCTCTGTCTCTTTGCTCATGCTGTTCCATTGGCTAGGAGTGCCTCTCCTCTGCTTTCCCTTCCCTGCCTGTTTGAAATAGTTCACATTTCTCAAGCCAACCTGAAACTCTAGTCCCCAGGAAAGTTTTTCTTAAACCTGTCTGGAAAAATACACTGTCTCCTTAACTTGTGCTCTCATGGTATCCCTTTCATCACTTATTATATATGATGACTTAGTTGTTTTAAATTTTGTCCATACATGTGTCTTGGGATAAGAATTGTGTGACTTCTTATGCCAGTAAAACCATTCTATGGTTCTCCACCCCTGTTCCCATCACATACAGAGTGCTAACTGACCATTAACTCATTACATTTTTAATAATGGGGATGTGAATCTAAGCTCCCTGGCTTTCTTCTTTTGATTTATTTCCTAGAGTTTCTTTTACAGTCTCTTCATTTGTCTAAGTTATTCCTGTTTTCAAGTCAGTCTACATTCCATCTTCCTATAGGAAACCCTTCCTGATAACTCAAGTTAATGGGAATGATGCTTTTTTTTTTTCTTGTTAGGTCTTACAACTGTTAACGTCTGAGGAATTTATTGAAAATGATATGTGCAATGCATTTGACACTTAATATATCACAGCTGCTATTAACTTGGCAGGCCTCAGTTTTAAGGAAGCAACTGATATTTCCTGGGCTAAGAAATCACAGCACACCAAACTGTACAATCAGATTTTGCAGTGAATCTTTTCATATCCAAACATGAGCGGTAAGTCAAGGAAATGGATGCACGAGAAGATAAAGCTCCCAAGAGAAGTGTGGGTACAATGTTTCTTAGTGCTTCTGTGGCTGTCTGTGTTGGCAAAGGGGATGCTGCTGGCATCAAACAATCAAGCAGTATTGGCTCTACCACTTTCTCACGGTGACGTAGTTCAAGCCCTGTTCCCTCTCTGCTCCTCATTTTCCACATTTACAAAAACGAGGCAGAAAGATCTGCTCTGGTTCTTTTATAGAAGAAATCAATTCAACTAAAAGTTGGATAGGAATGAGCTCTGAAGCTCTCTCTAGCTTTATATATCACCATCACCAACCATTTTTCCACCATCTCTCTCTCAGCAGTTTTAGTTGGATCCTTTAACTAAGGAACTTCTTAAAGGACACTTCAATTTCTTTTCTTTGGCCATTGCTATAAAATGACACACCCTTGGTTTACTCCAAATTCAAATTACCGAAATTGCAGAGCCCCTACAGAAGAAAAGATGCCCTAAAGTGTTTTCAAGATTATTATACTTAGTAGATGTAGATAAACCCATTAAATTATGAGTTTTAAGAATTCCACTATCTAAATCAAATATTTGTGACTCCTTCTTTTCACTTCTGTAGAGACATGAGCTTCAAAGCTTCCATTTAATTTCAAAGCTTGATGACCCTTGAGAAATAGATATCAAAGCCTTTTAAAGCCTAGTTCTTTCCAGCAATTGATAAGTTGTAGAGTATTTGGCCTAAGAAAACTGAAGAAAAACCAGAACAAATTCTGCAGGATTATAGTACCATGAAAAGTAGGAGCTATGAAGTAAGAAACAGAAATATTCTCACTTTGGCAGGTCATGTGGGTGGGTGCAGTTCTTAAATTACTCAAATTAACAACTTTACTTCATCAAAAAAAATTCACAAGCAATATATGCTATTACTACAGCATTTTCTACATAATACATACTGGTGGATTCTCTGTAAACACCAGTTTCCTAAAATATGAAGAAGCTTCCTCTTTCTCCTCCTCTTCTGTTTTCAGAAACAAATCTTACCATTTACTTCAAAGTAAAACTCCCAAGACAGTCTGACCCTGTACAGTGTGCACCCAACAATTGCTTAGTATTGTGAGGAACCTCAGAGAGAACAGGTGCTAAAAACCTTTCAACTTTCTGCTTTTATGTGCTGTTTTTTTGTGACGCCCTAACTTCTTCAAAGTTGTGGCTTAAGAAGAAGCTTTCGATTTGTCTTGCTGGCTGTAACACCAAAATGTCCAAAGCTCTAAGAAGCCGTGGTCTTCTCTTTTGCCTCCTTTCCTTCTAGACCCTGGCCTCTGAAACTTAGCTACCTATATAAAACAAAAGCAAAACCAAAAACTCTTGGCGATGGGTGAGGCCTCAGAAACCTCCAGGACACTCGGACTTAGGATACGGAACTTCAGAATCCAGTCTGAAGTCCTTGAAGACACGATAGCAACTTGTGCAAATGTGTTATCAGGTTTCTTTATTGCTTCCTTCCTTGATATGGGTCCCTGGCTCATTAAGATTTAAATGTTAACTTTGAAAGGCCAATAGCTTCCCTCCACAGTTTTGCTCAGACAGGTCTGCAAAGTTTTAAGATGATGATGGTCTAACAATATTTCTCTCAACAAGCCAAATTATTTTAGAGAGTTAAGTTCCTCTTTTGTTTCTCCCTTTCTCATACACACACACACTGTATAACATATATATATAATGTAACATAAATATATTGTGCTATACAGTATATACTATAGTATACATATATATATATAGAGAGAGAGAGTTTACTTATTTAATTTTATTTTTTTGCTCTTAACCAACAAACGAATATCGTTTGTTCCCAGGGCTCTTTCTCTGGGGAAAACAACAAGAAAAGGAAAGGGAGGAAGAGGAGTCCACTTACCGTCCTCTGAACTACCAACACCATAATGGTGGCCACCGTGAAGACGAGGCACAGAGCCAGCGTGGCTGTGGTGAAATAGAAATAGCTGCGGCTGGTGGTCTCCAGGTGGCTGGCCACGGAGCCCGCCGGCACATGGGTGGCTGTGTCTCCAGGAGGGGCCATTCCGTTGAGTGCTTGCTGCAGCCCTGGGTCCATTCTTTATATAGTCTTCCCCACATCACACCTTATCTCTCTTCATCTGATTCGGTCCTGGGCCCATCTCTGTTCCAAGAAGGATTCTCCCCCTGAATCCTGAATCATGTGACTTGGAAAAAAACCTTCACCTGCTGCCTGGCGGAGAAACTCTTCTCTGGGGGCGTGAGGCGAGAGGCGGCAGCAAGGGTGGGGGAGAGGTTCATTTTTCATTGCCAGGGATTAAGTTGTGTGCAGAGAAACCAGCTACAGAGAAGGTGGCTGATGTCAGAGGGCGCGTAGGAAAATGACGGTTCCCCTACTCTCTGCGTGTGTGTGTGTGTGTGTGTGTGTGTGTGCGCGCACACACACAAAGCAACTTCTGTTTAGTTTAGACTCGGCCACAAAACGCCTTCCTGTTCAAGAATCTGCACCTTCTTTCAGCGAGGTGCACCTTCTTTCAGCGAGGCCTGCGCCTCAGAAGCTCTCCCCAGATAATGAGTCCTTGCTGGGTCTCAGGGAGGCCGGATCCCTCGGACTGCAGTGGAATAACTCCAAAGGGTTCGGTTTGATCATATTGGCTCCTGCTGAAAAAGGGACCTGCTGCAGGCTCCCTGGGGGAAAAGGGGCGCACAAATGGAGACATTTCTCCAAAGGGGGACTGGCTCATGGCAGTATGAAATTTGGGGTTCAAAGATACTGTCAGAGAGCAGGAATCTGGAAACATCGATCTTTTGAACAAACACTCCTGCAGAATGTTTTGGGATCTGTTAAACCGGCAGATGAACCTGGGCCTGCGATAAAACTCATGAAGAGGGGAAGGAATTGGCAGTGAGGTGGTGTGGTGTGGAAATGTGGGGGCTGTGTGTGTTCTGCGTGGTGTACTATGTGGTGTGTGTGTATTTGTGGTATGGGGTATGTGTATGTGTTGTGTGTTCTGTGTTGTATATGTATGCAGTGTGTGTGTGGTGTACGTTTGTGATCTGCGATGCATGCCATGTGTGGTGTGTATGTATGTGTTGTGTGTGGTGGGTTGTGTATGTATGTGTTGTGTGTGGTGGGTTGTGTATGTATGTGTTGTGTGTGGTGGGTTGTGTGTTGTGTGTGTATGTGTTGTGTGTGTATATGACTACTATAATTGAACCTCTACCGTCTCAGGCACTGCGTTAGGAGTTACATGTGGCTTCACCCCACTTCTACCTCCACCCTCCGAGGCAGGCAATATTTATTTTTTACAGATGGGAAAACTGAGGCTCAGGGAGGATGAAAACTATCTCAACCCAAGTCTCAAGTGTAGACCACTGAAAGAACTTGGGTGCATTTTGCAGCCTGCCTGGCTGAAAGCTCGTGCTAAGTCATTCTATCTTCACTGCAACTGAAAGCTAAAAAACCTGAAGTGTGGTCTCAGCCCTTTCCCTTCTTAGCCTTGGGCCGTCATCCAAGTCTTTATAGTTCTCTCTGTTCCCTATCTACATTACAGTCGTCAGGAAGACCAAGCGAGATGATGTCAGAGTACTCCATGAATAAAAATAGATTTGGGGATGGTGTTGGACAATTCCTGTTAAACATCCCAAGTGGTCTACTGGGCCAGGTCTGGAATTTAGATACAACAGACAGATTATCTGGGGGACGGAGTTAGGTCACATCTGTGGTTACTAATGATCTCCATTTCAAAACACCATTTAAAATGTTAATCACCGCATAGCTGCTGCCTCCAGATGGGGGTCTTTGATAGCTCCATTTGGTATCACCCTGGAAGAAGCTCATTCTGCGTAGCACCTCCTTTCCTTTCTGCTCACTTTTTGGCTGCAGTGCATCACTTTGAGCCAGCAGAGATCCCAGATGCCCCTAAGGAAATGTCCTGTGTCTAAAGCCGAGCTTAGATTATTACCAGTGCTGTTCTTGCATAGAACCAAAACTTCTGAGCATCTCCCAAATTAGGTCAGGCTTTAGGAGTTGGTCTGGACATTTCTTCCCAGTGAGTCTGTAAAAGCATAGATCCTGGAGACGAAAGATACATCAAGAGATAAATTGTTTTCTTGGGCTAAATAGAGTAGGGGAGATATACCCATTTTACAGTCAAGGAAACCGAGACCCCCGTGATCCCAAGTTGAGTTTAGTTTCGAAAACAGCATGTTCACATTCATTTGGTCTTGTAATTAAGGTGGGAAAGAGGCAAGCCAGTGTTTTCTGGGGCATGTACCTGGCTGATTTCAGGAGAAGGCTGTGTCCGCTGGTGGGCATGGACAGTGAGTGGGTAGCAAGGGCTGTGTGGTCTGCCCAGAGCTGCTGAGAACCAGTTGCTCCCTTGGCCCTCTTGTTCAGCCTCTTTGATCAAAGTGGAAAACTTCTGATTGTTGAATGGAAGCTGTGGGTGTTGAAAAATAAAAAGGCTTTGCTTGAAGTTCAGGTCTTCCTGAAGGCCTGTGGGGCTGAGAAGGGCAGTGGAAAAAAATGTTTGTCTTACAGTTACCCGTTTTGCATACAGTACAATGTCCTGGGAGGGAAGGCTGACAAGGGGGAAAAATCACCCTTTGTTTTTACTCAACTTTCTGAGCAGTTGAGATTTTCAGATCAGTTCCTAGTACAGTAGTTTGTGGGCTCAATTCATTTGTTTTGCTGTGGCACTCCTTTACTCACAAACCTTCAATGGCTCCCTATTTCCCCCCCCCCCACCCCCATTGCTCTAAGCCCCTCTCTGCTTTCCAGCTGTTCTATATCCTAGCCTGGCCAACATAGAAATCCATGACCTGTGCTAACTGGCTTCTTTCTGTCTTCTAGTCAAGCCATACGATGTGCAGATGGAAGGAGACTTTGCAGAATTTCTTGTTGAGTAAGTTTTAAACCCTTTCGGAAGCAAAGCTGTACAAGGAGTATAAAAACACAAGAAAACATGGTTGCTTTGGCTGAAGCACAGGTGGGACAG
Organism: Theropithecus gelada; assembly: GCF_003255815.1. Classification (NCBI taxonomy): domain Eukaryota; kingdom Metazoa; phylum Chordata; class Mammalia; order Primates; family Cercopithecidae; genus Theropithecus; species Theropithecus gelada. The sequence continues at coordinate 26,173,060 of NC_037683.1, read as the reverse complement.
AGAGAAGGGCTAAGCTTCACCTGCTCATTCGCCCTTTTCTGGCATGGGGTCTCTCCAAGGCGAACAAAATTTAGAAACTTCAGAAAATTTGGCTTGAATCCCTCAGTCCACAAAAGGAGGAAACTGGGACACAGAAATGGGAACAACTAAAGGAAGTACACACCAGCAGGGAGAGAGACAGGTGTAAGAGTCCCCTCTGCTCATTCTCTCTCTCCTTTTTCTTTTCTTTTTTCTTTTGACTGAGTCTCGCCCTGTCGCCCAGGCTGCAGTGCAGTGACGCAATCTTGACTCACTGTAACATCTGCCTCCTAGGTTCAAGTGATTTTCCTGCCTCAGCCTCCTGAGTAGCTGGGATTACAGGCACACACATCCACACCTGGCTAATTCTTTTTTTTTTTTTGTATCTTTAGTAGAGATGGGGTTTCACTATGTTGGCCAGGCTGGTCTTGAACTCCTGACCTCGCTATCCCCCTGTCTCAGCCTCCCAAAGTGCTGGGATTACAGACATGAGCCACCATGCCTGGCCCCCTCTGCTCATTCTCATGCCAGCTCTGCTAATATTCCAGGTGCATCCAGGCTTCCTCTTGCCTTTTGCTTGGCTTTCCACTGCTCCCGTTCTTCCTCTCCCTTCTAGCCTTTGCCAACCTGCCTCACTGTCTCCAGGAATGCTTGCCCAGATCTCTCAAGTCCACCAACACGGTCTCTCTGGAACACCTCTATTTTCATGCCACATAACCTAATTGTCTAATTTTCTACTTCTTTCGATGTGGAACCCAAGTGTGTAAACACATGTAAATGTTGCCTGGCTCATGAGATGCGAGTCCCTGAGGGCTGTCTGCACTTTCCTAGTCTTCTAAGTCTTTGCATGCCACCTTGCATTTCTTGCTGCTGGGCATATATGTAGGGTTGACCTTCAATCTATGCTTCGTGTTTATGGAAAGAGAAAGTTCTGGAAGGATGGCTTATGTAAAGAAATTGTGTGGTGGCGTTCTTGCCTCTCTCTTCTCAACTGTACTCCGTGTCTCTATCCTTCTCCAGAGAATGGCACCATGAGAGTGATCACCCCAGCCTCATTTCAGCCTGGAATTTGCTTCTGAGGTGTGGCTGCAGTGCCTAAGACTCAGTGGGAAAATAGAACTAACCTCTCATCCCTTCAAGAAGGAACCCCATTTTGAAAAATAAAGAGAAGCCAGCAGTAGCCATTCCTCCAACATTGCTTTCCTGTATAAGGGACTGGGAGATCTCTGTCATAGAGACTAGAGGCCCTCAGGTGTAAGCCCACACCAGCAGTGGCAGCAATAGCACCTGGGAACTTGGTGGCACTTTAAGACCCTCTAGACCTACTCTAATGCAGAAACTCAGGCTGGGGTCTGGTAGTCTGTTTTAACAAAGCATCCCAGGGCATGCAGATGCCTGAGACCATTTGAAAAACACTGATTTAGGGAAACAATCTCCAAGAGATCATCTGGTCCAAAATTTAGCCTTTGGGCAGGTAAACTACCACCTCTATTGTGTAGGTAGGGAAACTGAGGCATAATAAAGTTATTGTCTGGCGTCATATAGCTGGGTCATGTTGGTTTACAGACTGGTTTTTCTGCTCCCTTGATTGAACTCTCTTTCTAACCTTGACTATGTCTGCAGGCTCTAGAAATACTTTCAGAACCTTTCTGGAATGCAGATATATTTGGAGTAGAATGGAGATATTTTATTGCATTTAAAATCATTAGGTTGGTGCAAAAGTGACTGCAGTTTTTGCCATTAAAAGTAACTTAATAATTTTATTCATTTAAGATTCTCTTTTGGTGATCACTGTACATGGTAGAAATATATATATATTTTTAACTATGGGTATATGTGAGACAAGGACAGACTCACCCAGGGTATATTCAAGCAATAACACACGTAACTAAATGGCCTTTTGAGGTGGGAGTGTCCTGTCCCTTTAACTTCAGAGCTCTTTGTCTTACTGGGGCTAACTTGAAGAGATTGGACGCTGGAGTTGAGCCACAGTGACACTTCACTGAGAGGGCCCAGTGAGGACAGGGACAGTGGGAGGAAGATTTGGAACAGGGCTAGCAAACTGAACCACAGGCCAAATCTGGCAGGCACCTATTTTTGTAATTGAAGTTCTATTGAGATGTAATCATGTCCATCTGTGTGTACATCTATGGCTTCAATTCCACTACAACAGCAAATCTGAGTGGTTTCAACAGAGACCTCATAGCTGGTGAAGTCTGAAATATTTGCTATTTAGACCTTTACAGAGAAAGCTTGTTGACCCTTGGTTTAGAGTATTAAAATAGACCCAAGGCAGGATAACCGAAAGAGATTTGGGAAAAAGAACAGAAATTTATTTCCTAATACACTTCCATGCGGAGAAAAGGGAACTCATTCCCTATTGGTGGGAATGTAAACCAGTACAGCCACCATGAAAAACAGTACGAAGAGTCTTCATAAAGCTGAAAATAGAACTACCATTTGATCCAGCAATCCCACTACTGGGTCTCTACCCAAAGGAAAACAATCAGTATATCAAAGAGATACCTGCACTCATATGTTTACTGCAGCACTATTCACAATAGCAAAGATGTGGAATCAACTTAAGTTGCTCATAAGCAGATGAATGGATACAGAAAATGTGGTATATATGCACAGTGAAATACTATTTGGCCATAACACAGAATAAAATCATGTCATTTGCAGCAACATGGATGAAACGGGAGATCATTATCTTAAGTGAAATAAGTAGGCACAAAAAGACAAATATCACATGTTCTCATTTACAAGTGGCAGCTAAAAAATTGTGTCACATGGAGGTAGAGAGTAGAAAGGTGGAGAACATAAACTGCGAAGGATGAGTGCTGGGGGAGTGGGAAGACAAAGAGAAGTGGGTTAAAGGGTATGAATATACAGAGGATAGAAAAAATAAATTCACAGTAGTATGACTATATTTAAATAAAAATGTGCTTTACTCAGGAGATGGACACCCTAAATACCCTGATTTTATCACTATGCGTTATATACATGTAACAAAATTTCACATGTGGCCCATACATTTGTTCAAATAAAAAAAAAGACACCTCTATAAAATCTTCCCTAATGTCTAAATTGTTAACTCATGCTTCATGTGAGAAGATTCTTTTTGGAATTCACTAATTGTAGAGAAGCTATGTGTTCTGGTTGGTGGATGACAAAAATGGATTACTGAAGAAGACAGAGCTGATAGAAAGGTGGGACAGAAGCCATCTGGGAGTTAGATAGATATGCTTCCAGTATTGGTGATATATATACGTGTGTGTTTAAATCATATCATATCTATCTATCTATTGATCTATCATCTATCTATCTATCTATCTATCTATCTATCTATCTATCTTCCTGTCAACCTTAAAAAAGTTTTGAGACAATGTAAAATAAATGCACAGGTATATACTGAAACCATTAACACAAGGTAAAAGGTAGGAGTCAAGATATAAAAGTAGAGAGTAAAGTGAATGTATTAAGAAATCCTGTCTGATAATAGTTTTGTTAGTTAAGCATAACCTGTATACTTATGAGTTTCCGGGTAACCAGGGAAAAGAAGCAGATACATTGGATTGCATAACTCTCTTTGGTCATAAAAAGCAGATGAGGTTAAAAGGAGAAATGGATACATTGCTGATTATATAAGTGCTTTGAGATATACAACATATTCCAAAATGCCAGATGAATGTAATCTATGAATTTAAAGCATGCCATTGCAATGAATTAGGATAATGGCAGATTTTACCAAGTGGAAATACTGAAATTTTTTAAATGTAATTTTACGATTTTCAGTGATGCAGAACTAATGATAAACTAATACTAGGGAAGTAGGAGATTCAAGGAAAGAAAAAATAAAAAAGAACATCACTTCTCTGGCTTCTGAGGGCTTCCAGTATAGCTGAATGGCTAGAAAACTCTATTAGTTACATGGTCCTTAATAACTCCATTGTCTTTCAAAGAAGAGAGATGAGTCTGCATTCTTTGCAAAGCTGGGGAAAGTCCTTCCATATCGATTAATAATTGATGTGGGAAGAGACATCCACTGGGTATTTGAGAGCTTAAAATGTGCTAGGCGCTGCCCATATAACAATGAGCAAGTCAAACATCTCTGCTTTCATGTAATTTACAGTAAGGTGGGTAAGACAAGAAATTAAATAAGTAATTATTACATAACGTAATTTATAGTAATAGCCAATTCATGGTGTTATGTGTACACAGTAGGGAAATCTTAAGCTGATCTGTCTTTCTCTAGGGGACTTCATTGAGGTTAACTCTTCTACCTCTACACTAGCTTGATGAGTAAGACTCCACCCCAAACTCTTTCTAGGTCATTTCACCCTTCCTCTTCCAGTTTAAAATCTTTTAACATTTCCCCGTGCCCGCAAAATCCTGGTCATGTTTCCTTGGAAGGCTTCCCTGGCCTTCCCCTAAGCTTTGTTTTCAGCCTCTGATTCCATTCCCTCGACTCCAGGCACACTTCTTTATTCCAACCCCAATGCCGGACTCCATTTCTGTGCAGGCGGCATCCTCACTGCGACATCAAATGCCATTTCTTACATCTTTCATTAAAAAAGGAAAAACAAATTACTGCTCATATACTGCCTCTTTTCTGTGCTTCCTCCCTCTACTTCTAGTAAGAAATAAATCCCTCTTTCCTCTGTAGGGTTTCATATCATGCTTCTACCTGCAATCAATAATGATGAGAGTATTAATTATTATTTTACAGTTACAACAACTGCCTACCTTTAGGGAGCTCGTATTATGATCTCATGTGCTAAGCACATGATGCTCATTTCACTTAGTTTTACAATATTCCCATTAATGCTATTATTCTTATTTGGCAGATAAAGAAACTGAGACTTGGGGTTGCAAAATGGGTTTTCCAAGTTTTTACTGCTACTAATCGATGGAGTTGGCATTGTTGCACAGGTCTGCCTGATTCCAGAGAAAGTTGCTGTGACAACTATGGAATTATATGACCTGTATTCTAAGGCAGCAATGTAGGGCTCTCCCCGGATGCACTGTAGCACCTTGAGAATACAGCATGTGGTTTGTACATGTTCATGCCTAGCAGGCTCCCAATAAATGTTTAAACTATACAATTACCTAGTAATTTTAAATACAAAATATCAGGAAAAACACGATTTGTTTTAAGGTTTTTTCTTTTTTTCATTTTACAGAAATCCAAAAACGTAGGACCATCCCAGAAAAGAGATCTCAGCTCAGGCCTGGCTTTTTCTCTGGTTCCCTCTTGCTGACTTCCATCCTCCAAATATCTGTCTCTCCCCACCCTGCCTTTTGCCTCTAAGTGCATGTACTCACACATGTTTTTGAAACAGAAGTAGACAGAAAATGTTGCACATAGATGTCTCAGGGGACTGGGGACTGGTGCCTTCTTGGAATGGTTCCTGGAACATAATCGGTGTGCAAAAACTTTGGATGAACAAATGCTATTTCAAGAAAGAAAGAAAGAGAGAAAGAGAGAGATCTGAATCTGAGTACATTTTAGAAGTTCAATATCTGAAGTTTTTTGAAAAGAAGAATGGCTCATTTCTGAGTTACTGAAAATTTTCACATGTACAATCAATCAGGCATCTGTCCTCTGGTTATGCTAGATTTATGGGCTTTGCTGGGGGTGGAGGCAGGTACTGAAAGATCTAAAGCTTTGTTTTCTGATGTTAGCAAAATCAGGAAGTGACCTTTTCTCTTTAAAGTGGGCTAACATTTTCTTTTTTTTTCAATTTCTATGAAATAGAAAGCTTGGTGGTGTTGGTTTTGAAGTAAAAATCAATGTATCTTTGCATGGATAGGGCAATTGAGTAAGCTATATCAGATTGAACAGGTACATTAGCTGTGCAGTGGTGCATATATTCAGCTGTGAAAAGACAAGCAAAGGAGAAACAGGTGAACCACAGCATAGAGCACCAATTCATTTTTCAGTGATTTTTTTTCTTTTTATACTTTTAATTACTTTGCCTTCTTAACATTGAACTTTCAGCTGTGCAAAGAAAGGGAGGATTGGAAGACAGTAATTGCCCACGTGTGGGTGTTTGCTTGATCCCCATGGGCAGAGGGGCCAGAGAGGGGATAGTCAATGTGGGGGATGCAAAAGGTGTTGAAAATGACTTTGAGTGGAGCAAATTTCTCTGGGAAATTTGTATTCAGTGAAGCTATGGAAGACTGAATATTTGAAGAATAGTTCAAAGAAGTGTCTAGGAAATGCAGATCTGACTTCAACTCCCCTTCCGCCTTCTACTCCAAACCAAATATTTATGAAGCCCTGCAATAAGATAGGTGCTTGCAGCCTTTAGGGGGGCCACTTAGTCACCCCAAGTCTCAGTTGTTTTCACTGGTAGTATGATAATAATCATTTTCACGTTTAGAGTGGTTAAAGGATGGATATTCTGTGTTTAAAACACCTGAAAACATCTCCTTGTATAATACATAGGGGGCACTTAATTTACATTTGTTGAAAGGATCTGAGCCTTTTCTGTTTGTTTTTCCTTTTCTTTTTTTTCTGAGGCAGGGCCTCGTTCTGTTGCCCAAACTGGAGTACAGTGGCATGATCACTGCAGCCTTGACCTCCCGGGCTCAAGCCATCCTCCCATCTCAGTCCCCTAAGTAGCTAGGATTGCAGGCATGTGCCACTATGTCTGGCTAATTAAAAATACATTTTTTGTAGAGAGGAGGTCTTGCTATGTTGCCCAGTCTGGTCTTGAACTCCTGGGCTTAAGCAATCCTCCTGCCTTGGCCTCCCAAAGTGCTAGTATTACAGATGTAAGCCACCACACCTGGCCAGGTGTGAGCCTTTCTTATGTTGACTTGAAGTGTGAGACTCCAAGCTAGCCAAATAAATCACTGGGCTACATCTCCAGAAAAGAACAACTCTTCCTTTTTTCTTCTCAAATCACTCAAGATAATCTTTTCACTTTTCTCCCATCTTCCACACTCTGAGTTATCCATTTGTAAGCTGTTGATTTCTTTGGGGACATTGTCCGCATGAACTTTTTGTAAAGCGTCATTGATTTCACCATTCTTCCACTCAAGCTTCACCAAAAATTTGATGTTTGTTCTTGCTTCAATTCTAGCAGAATTTACTTCATTCTGATATGGGAGCTTTTCAAACTGTATTTCCTTTTTAGTGCCTCAAACTAAATCTGTTTCAGACATGTTATAACAAGTTAGTATGAGTTTATTTTGGTGCAAAACATTTTTGAACTCCATGGAGTTTGTTCACAATATGCATTTTTCATAAAATTTTTGAAGACCTCTTGTATTTATCTCTTTTGTTTTCACATTTTATATGTTTTCATTTCAAATGAAAAATGTATGATTGTATTATTTTTATAACACAATGCATTATATTGTATTATGTGTTTTTTTATAAAGAAGGTACTGGAAACAACTCTAATCCTTACCCATAGAGAAGACATAAGTAACATCTTGGGACCATACGGAATATATGTTGTACTGTTGTTTTCATTTTTAATACCTGTGGTTTCCTATTTCTCGTAGGAAAATCTAGTATTTCCTTATCTAAATACCATGCATGACTTCTCACTACCTCTTTCCAGGGAATGTGGAATATATAAAAATAAAATTAAATTTCTCCCTCTGAAGCCAGCTCACGGATTAGTTGACCCAGCCCTGTGTGCCCTTTTCTGTGTTCTCCAAAAAGTTGCTTTCCGGCATAGCCCATTCGGTTCTTCACTTCAAAAGATGTTAGTGTAGCTGATGAACAGCTGGATAGAATGGGAACTGGGAGAGAATAAAGTATCAGTCTGAAGGGCTCACTGTGCCAATTTGGTGGCACTATAGAAGAGAGTTCCTCTGCTCTCAGAGTGCTGGAACCCATGCATGGCTGGAAAAGCAGGAAGGACTCTCTTGGCCTTGAGCTTCTCCCATGAAGTCCTGCCTTTAAATTTCCCTGTGGATGTTTATTGGAGGATCCAGGCTGAGCAAAACTGGCCCAGCTCTTCTGGACTTCATGGGACCAGGGGAGCCCTGTGTTCTAGTCTACATGGATTTTCTCTTATTGTCTTTTTCTCTTTCTTTCATGTGATGGAGCTTGGTAAACATTTTTGAGGGAAGGTAATAAAGCCTAAATGTTAATACACTTAAAACATTGAGGGAAATTGTTGTCTAGGCTGTGTTGGGACTGGAGGCTAATTGATTAGCCACAGTCCTGGTTCATTCATACTGCTGCCTCTCAAACTTTAACTGTACATAAGAGTCACGTGGAGACCTTGTTAAACTGTAGATTATAATTTAGAAGGTCTGTAGGGAGGAGGTTGACTGTGTTTCTCACAAGTCCTGGGAGAATGCTGATGCTGCTTCTCCAAGATGTGTACTTTGAATAGCAAGGAAAGGTAATCAAAGTCACATGACCACAGTGGTCAATTTCACTTAGAAGAGTGTTCCAGAGGAAACACAGCAGGCCAAGACGGCAGCATCAAGCATATCATCTTTTTGGTGTGAGTCTTCATGGCAGTCCAAGGGCCAGGCTCCTTCTCCCACCAACAACACAGGTGTTGTTGTTGTTGTAAAGACTACAGGATTAAATATGGGAACCATCCTAGCTTAAAAACTCAAAGCTCCATAGGAACCAGTATCTGTTATAACAGCATCCAGTTCTTGCACTGTGGGAAGCCTCAATCTATGTCTTCCCTCCAGGTATTCATATTCATTCACAGTTTGCCCGGTGTAGAATCAGTTTATCAATCAGATGTCATTTTCCTCATTAACAATGCCATTCCACCTTTATCAGGGACTAGCTTCCAGGGAATAGCGCTGTAAGGTTACCCCATAGTCATTTTCCTACAGAGAAAGCAAAGGCATTTTATTAAAACTTGACTTATACCTATGTCTTTATAGCAAGAAAATAAAATATAATAATAATAATAACAAAACAAAACAAAAACTTTACATATACCAATTTGTTTTAAGTTCGTGAGCATACAAAGCCACCAGGAAGTCTACAATAACCCGTCTCCCTTGCAGTTAGAGTGAGGCCATGTGGCCAGTTTGAGGCCATGGAATGTGGTTGTGAGTTAGGTATTTCTCTGAGCAATTTCTCAGCTAGCTAGATGGCTGCAGGCAGATGATCCAGTAAACTTTACTTAGTAAAGGACTCCAGGGAAGACTTTTGGGGATGATGAAGCCTCAAGGTGAAGGGAGAACAATAGAATGAGCAGAGAGGTATCTGGTAAGAATTGTGTATGATATAACTAGCTTAACCCTATAATTTATTGTTTAAGCCAGGATATATAAGAGGTAAAGAGGGGTCTCTTTTATTAATAACCACAATGAATTACACTGAGACAACAGGCATAAATGGAGATTTTCCTAGCCAAATCATGACATATAAGGTCATTCTAGCTATAATCCCTGTTGTTATCATTCTAGAAATTCTTCAGTGAAAAGCAATGTGATTTATCACTGTGTTTAGAACTGTGTGTATGTGTGGGAGGAAGGGGTATAATGAAGCATCGAATCTGGCTGCTAGGTAGATATGGGCAAAATCAGAGACCGTTCATGGTGATCTATTCACATTTGATTAGTATGAATAAGAAAATTCAGGGCTACAGAGGAGATGATGTTCCAATGTCACATCACAAGCCGATGGTTGAGCCAGGCCTCAAACCCTTGATCTCTTTCTTTTTCCATTGTTCCACTCTACCTCTTTGCATTAGTCAGGAAAATACTAGGATATGCAGCAGTGACAAATAATCCATGAAATATCAGGGACTTAATAAAATAAAAATGTATTTCTCACTTGTTTGAAGTATAATAGGTGACAAGTAACCCTGGTAACCTACAGGGTGGTAATGGAGGGGAAGACTGGAATATTGCACATGGAGTATTTTCTGGATCAGGCATGGGAATGACATATATATAAAATCTTTCTCTCTCTAGCACTGCTGTCTGCATTCTATTAATCAGGATTCAGTCATGTGACCTGCATCCAAGTACAGGTAAGGGAAATGTGGTCCTTCTTGTGTGTCCAGGAAGAGGAAATGATGTGGTGGACATAAAGCATTTTCTTTGCACACTTTTTCAGAACTATGCTTTAACAATTGTGTAAGAAACTATATAAGTAAGATTGAAGTATCCATGAGTGCAGCAAACTGTCCCCCACCCCCACTCCCATCCACTGTAGGAGACTGCATTAGTCTTCTTGGGCTGCTATAATAAAATACCCTAGACTGGGTGCTTAAACAACAGACATTTATTTCTCACAGTTTTGGAGACTGAGAAGTCAGAGATCAGAGTGCCAGCAGGGTCACGTTCTAATGAGGGCCCTCTTCATGGCTTGCAGATGGCTGCCTTCTTGCTGCATCCTACATGGTGGAATGAGAGGGAGCAAGCTCTCTGGTCTCTTCTTGTAAGGGAACTAATGCCAACACAAGAACCTTCCCCTTACAACCTCATGTAAATCTAATTACCCCCAAAGGTCCTACCTCCAGATATCATCACAGTGGAGGTTAGGGCTTCAACATATACATTTTGGGGGGACACAAGCATACAGTCCACAACAGATAGCTTCTTTCATTTCTTTCCTATGCCTAGGATACTCTGCAACTGAAACTATGCACATTTGGGTTGTGGCCCACCTGTGAATCTGGGAGCTGGGACTTCTGGTCATGTGTCTTCCTGATGCACCAGCCTCTTGAAATGCCTACCTTTAGAGCTCTTGAAATAAGGAGGATGAAGGAAATTTATGAAAATGGTTGTGAAATTTATGAAAAGTGATTACTGTGGCACAAAGGGAGAGTGGTTGTCTGTTCATTCATTTAACACATTTTTTGAGCACTAAATGCAAGACATTATTCTAGAACTAGAGACACAAGGGTGGACAATAACAAACATGCTTGCTGCACACATCCTCAAGGAATTTTTTCTCTTAGTTGACAACATATACATTATTTTTGTGTTTATTTGAATAATACTTAATTATGGGTTATAATTAGTGCTATGAAGAAAAGGTACTAGTCATATGAATGGGCATGATCGGGGCATCCAATCCAATTTGGGGTATGTAAAAACTTCCTGGAGCGAGTACCATTAGCTTAGAGATCTGAAATATAATTTGGAAGTAAAGTAATAATTGATGATGTGGTTGATGATGATAATGATGATGGCATTTATTGAGACCTTACTATGTGTCAGGCTCTGTTTTATGAGCCTTGCATGTATTATCTTGATTATTTCATACAGCAGGGTGTCCAATCTTTTGACTTCCCTGGGCCACACTGGAAGAATTGTCTTGGGACACGCATAAAATATGCTAACACTAGCGATTGCTGATGAGCTGAAAAATTGCAAAATACCTCGTAGTTTTAAGAAAGTTTACAAATTTGTGTTGGGCTGCATTCAAAGCCATGCTGGGCTGCATGTGGTCTACAGGCTATGGGTTGCACAAGTTTGCATTACAGTCATTCTACAATCTAGTTATTAATATTACCCCCTTTCTGGTTTTTTTTGTTTGTTTGTTTAAAGACAAAACTAGCTGGAGAAAAGAGAGTTGCATCTCCTACCAAAAAGGAACAAGTACAAAGACCCTGTGGTTGGAGAAGACATGGCATATAACACATTTGAGGAACTGAAGGAAAGTATTTGGAATTATGCTGTGTACAGTGCTAAAGGAAAAAGACTTCCTCCTTTCCCATCAAAGTGAGAATGTGTTGGGGAGGGAGGAGAGAAGGAAATGTGGAAGTTTGTGTTTGAATGTTAAATGTAACAGTCTATAAAATATACTTACCATGTAATATGAACTTATGGAAAATTTGATTTAAAGAGGTTGTGTCTGGATTCCTTGTAATGTTACTGCAAGATATCAGAGAAATGTAGGCTTTTGGAAGATGTGTAAAACCCCAGTTTCAAGAGAATGGGACTCAGGTTTTGCTAGTACTTTCCATCTTTTGAAGCTAAAAAGTTGGGTATGGGAGCTACTGAGGATTTTTAAAGAACAGAGTTTAAGGAGAATACTCCCACTCAACCTCATTTAAATTTGCAATGTGTATTGGGGAAGATAGCAATTTTGTATAATACAGTGATAGCTTATCTAGTCTGGCTCAGCGTGTTTCACAGGAGGTTAATGGGAAAGGTTTTCTCATCTCAGAAAGTGATCAGCTCTCTTTGAAGTTAGAATTTGAGTCTCTATGCTAGGCAGCATTTTGTTTTCATTTAACTGATTTAGTTGTGAAATGTTCTGGCATTTCTTAATTCTGCAGAGGAGGTTTGTTCCTTTGAAACTGAGATGTATGTGTGCATTATTATATGTGTCGCACACATATTGACACATGTCTACATATCTGATGGATCCGTGTGTTCACTCATTTACTAGCAAGTATTTAAATACTAGCAAGTATTTATTCTGTTATATGCTACATTCTGTGAATGCTTCAGTGAACTCACCAAATAAGGTTTCTGTCTTCATAGCCATGGAATTGACAATCTGAAGGTGCTTATATAGACATAAACAAAAAGATAAATGTAGAAGTAAAAATGTTATTGACTACTAAGAAGAAAAAAAAATAGGTTGGTATGTATGAGGAAGAATAATCAGATTGTCTACCTAAGAATGAGTGGTGTGTTTGATAGCTTCTGTTTATCCCTGCAGCCCCTCCTCCCACCCTTCCTTGCCCTTCCTGGGAGCCTTTCTGCATGGACTGCTTTAAAGGGCTCCTCTGCTTCCAGTGGGGATTGGCCATTGAGATGGTTGGTGAAGAATGAGGCTGGGTTATTTACTTTCCTGGCTCTCTCCAAGCCATATCTCTATTTGATTGAAACTCTCCACTGAAGGCCATCAATTCTCAATTCTTTAAGGTGGCCCTTACACTCACCCTCTCTAGGTTCTGGTACATTCCCTTCCCTCCTGCGTCCAGTCTCCCCAGCTGATGGTAGCCATGGGGTACTACACTATCTCTTGTTGGTGTCCCAAAACCCTGTCCATAACTTTATATATGGCTTCTTTGTGAACATTTTACCCCATTTGGAATACGACACCTGTTTCCTGCTGAGGTCCTGACTGACGTATATCCAAGAGGGTCTTTTTGAGGATGTGGCTTTTAAGTCGAAGTCTGAAATGTCAGAAGTTGTGGACCAGACGATTAATGGGAGGAAGTGGGTTTTAGAAGAAAGAAAGAATATGCATGAAGGCCCCCAGGATGGAAAGAACTTTGTATGTTCAAGGGACATGCAGAGGAGGAACCTATATTTAGGGACAAAGGACAGGTGGTGCTGGATGAGGCTGGAGAAGTGAATAAGAACAGCCACATCCAGCTTTGGAGATGCTGTTAGGGAGTGTAAGCAGGATAATCAACGACACTGTGTTTAGCTGAGCTGAAAATAATAGGGAAGACTTTCTGGAGTTGGTGGACTTTGAGTTGGACTTTAATGAACAGATAGAGAGAACTGTATTAGGCAGTGGTATTCAAAATAGCTGGTCTGTGTCTCAGTGAGATAAAAAACTTGTGCTTGAATGTAAATCAATACATTGCTTTCTTCACCAAGGCAGCCTTGCAGTGGGCCACCTGGCATTCGTAGGTATGAGGTAGAGGAGAAGAGAAAGAGAAATTTGGTAAAGCAGACGCAGTCAAACCAGCTCACAGAACAGTACAAATACCAGGATAAGGAGTTGGGACTTTATGCTGTGGGCAATGGTGGTACATTGAATTTCTTTTTAAAAGAATGGCAAGATTAGAGCTATAGTTAGAAAGATAATCTAGCATGATGTCAAGGCTGGGTAGATTCAAGGGAGGAAAGTGTGGGGCAGTGATCAGAAACACTGTGGAAGTTCAGTTCTCTCTTTTGTGGTTTCATTAATTTAACAAGGTCTGTTTTATCTTTGAAATGACAGCTGTGGCCTAAAATGTGCTATTATTTACTGTCACCTTCCCATGCGAACTTTTGATGATGATGTTGATTTTTGATGAACAAAGCCAGGAGTCTTCAATAAAATAAAACAATAAAACAGAAGTCTTGAGAACAAAAGTGAATTGTGGTCTGCTAATTTTCAGTGTATTTATTTATTTTTTTTGGAAGTGAGGAGAGTGTCTATTCTGTAAACATTGACTTGGGCAAAGTATGAAATTTTACAAAGACCTAGCACTTTCAGAATAATGTCAAAGGATCACGCAGAGAAATCTGGTGAATTATCAGCAGGTTATTTGTAGATAAAAGACAGCAGGCTGGGTGCGGTGGCTCATGCCTGTAATCCCAGCACTTTGGGAGGCTGAGGCAGGCGGATCACGAGATCAGGAGATCAAGATCATCCTGGCCAACATGGTGAAACCCTGTCTCTCTAAAAATCCAAAAAAATCAGCCGGGCATGGTGCCACATGCCTGTAGTCCCAGCTACTCGGGAGGCTGAGGCAAGAGAATTGCTTGAACCTGGGAGGCGGAGGCTGTAGTGAGGCGAGATCGCACCACTGCACTCCAGCCTCCTGGGTGACAGAGCAAGACTCCATCTCAAAAACAAACAAACAAACAAACAAACAAATAAAAAAACACCACAGCAATTACTTTTACTATAAAGGCTGCAAATAAGATTTATAGAAGAGAAAGGGGTGAGGTGGAGGAGGAAAAACAACTGCCGGCGGTCTAGGGAGTGAATCTCGTGGGCACATTTTCTGGGTAAACTGATTGGCTGGTATCAAGTAAATATTTTAGGGTGGACAGTATTTCTTTGAGAAGACAGGCTAGAGATGTCAAGGGCAACCATTCCCATTGTTTATGGATTCTCTGCAAAGCCTGGAGAGTCTGGCTGAGGCACACATGTGACGGACTTCTCTGTTTTCTTGGATCATCGCCGTAGCACCTTCACCACTTTCTTCATCAGAACTTCTCAGTTATCAAACTGATGTTATCGAAGTGATGGGTAGTCCTGAGCATGGTGTAGGTGCTCAATAATGCTCTTTAAAACACATGCACTTATGGGCACACACAAGTCGGAATGGTGACAAGTGCCTAGTCACATGTCAAAGAAGCCTGTAGAGCAAGCATGTCCAACCCACAGCTCCCAGGCTGCATATGGCCCAGGACGGCTTTGAATGTGGCCCAACACAAATTTGTAAACTTTCTTAAAATACTATGAGATTTTATTGTGATTTCCTTTTTAAGCTCATCAGCTATCATAAGTTAGTGTATTTTATGTGTGGCCCAAGACAATTTTTCTTCCTCCAGGGAAGCCAAAAGATTGGACACCTCCGCTGTAGAGGATTCTGTTTGGTGACTGGCTTTAGTTAAGGGAATAGAGTTGTCTTCAGACCTCATGCGCCAGGCTCTTTCCCTCCCTGCTTTGTGTGTGATTCCTCTAGAACATACATCCATGCTTCACTCACATCTGCCATTAATAACCTGTCGATGGGATCTGTACTTGTTCTGTGATGTGTACATTTTGGACCTTTTTCATAGAATACTCTCCTATCTTAAGCCTGCATACATAATTACTATAACCTACCTTCCTTCCTTTCTTTCTTTCTTTCTTTCTTTCTTTCTTTCTTTCTTTCTTTCTTTCTTTCTTTCTTTCTTTCTTTCTTTCTTTCTTTCTCTTTCTTTGCTTCCTTTCTTCTTTCTTTCTTTTTTTTTTTTTGAGGCAGAGTTTTGCTCTGTTGCCCAGGCTGGAGTGCAGTGGCGTGATCTCAGCTTACTGCAACCTCCACCTCCCGGGTTCAAGTGATTCTCCTGCCTCAGCCTCCTGAGTTGCTGGGATTGCAGGTGCCCACCACCATGCTCGGCTAATTTTTGTATTTTTAGTAGAGATGGGGTTTCACCATGTTGGCCAGACTGGTCTTGAACTCCTGATTTCAGGTGATCTGCCCGCCTTGGCCTCCCAAAATGCTGGGATTACAGGTGTGAGCCACCACGCCTGGCCTTACTATATTTTCTATAAGGCGAGACTCCAAAATCACTCTGCGGTCACTTCTTGAAGCCATTTCTTATTCCCTCACTTCACAACAGTCTCCCTTCTCTAAATGCTTCTTAATAAATTTATCAGCACATCTATATATTTATTACTTTTGTCAATTCATTCAGCAAACATTTCTTGAAAGCCTACTCTATTATTTAATGAATGTTTACTAAGTGCCTTTATTATCATTATTATTATTATTATTTTTGAGACAGAGTCTCGCTTTCTCACCCAGGCTGGAGTGCAGTGGCACAGTCTTGGCTCACTGCTGACTCTGCACCCCTGGGTTCAAGCAAGTCTCCTGCAACAGCCTTCTGAGTAGCTGGAATTACAAGTGTCCGCCACCACGCCTGGCTAATTTTTGTATTTTTAGTAGAGACAGGGTTTTGCCCATGTTGACCAGACTGGTCTTGAACTCCTGACCTCAGGTGATCTCTGCCTGCCTCGGCCCCCTGAAGTGCTGGGATTACAGGCATGAGCCACCATGCCTGGCCCTTTATTATTAAATATATTATTCCATTCATGACTTGAAGCCATTCTACAGGTAGGGCTGTTATTGCCATTTTACAGATGAAAAAGCCTGAACTTAGGAAGATTATGTGGCTTCCTAGAGGCAGGCAGCTAAGTGGGTTAGTAAGGTGACTAACCATTCTGATTTGCCCAGAACTGAGGAGTTTCAGCAATTGTGAACTTTCAGACTCTTTGGCAAGCCAGAATGGTCAGTCAACTGACCTAGATTTGAATTTTGCTCTTTGCTGACTTTGACCTTAGGCAAATTTCTTCACCTCTCTGAATCTGTTATTTCATCTGCAAATTTTGGTCCTGAGAAAATTAAACAGGTCATGTGTATACAATGATTAGCACAGAGGAACATCTCAAAAAGTAGCAGCTATTATTATCCTTAAAAGGTTTTAGGCTGTTAGTTATTTGGGAATTTTGTGCCTGGGATCTGTGCTTTCAGCAAATCCAAAAGGAGAAATGTTAATATATGTGGCATCAAGTAGAGATGACAGCTTCAGAGGCTATTATCATGTTCTTTTCCTTTGCAACTAGACAGATGTTAGAGAGAAAGGAGAAGGCATTTAACAAGTAATTATACAATTGCTTCATTAACTGACAATATTGTGAAGAAACACTGGGTTTTCTGTAAGACGATTGAGGGAGACAGGGATGTGACTGATCCGGGTAGTCCAGGAAGGCATCTCAGAGGAGGTGATTTTTTACGAGCTCTGAAGGGCAAACAGCTGGGTGACTATGAGTATGGAGGGTTTCAGGTGCTTTCAGTCAGATGGAATAGCATTTAGAGAAACGCTGAGGCTGGAAGGAGTCTGGCATGATTGAGGGTCTGAAAGGTGGCTCTTGTGGTTGGAATACAGAGAAGGAAAGGAGAGGCTGTAGTTTCTGGCTGTGATTCTGGGCTCTCTGTGAGTCCTTGAATCAACCTGACTGTGCTAATGTCAGGGGTGTTGTTTCATCATCATCACTACAATCTGCATTATCACAGCACCTGTCCATAGAGCTCTCACTATGTATCAGGCACAGTGGTAGGCACCTTCCACGCATTATTTTATAGGAACTTCCCAACAGCCCTGGGAGAATGGCATTGTTATCTTTGTTTTACTGCTAAGGATACTGAGGTTCATGGAGTCCCTTGACTTGCCCAAGTCATATAGTTAGTAAGTAGAAGAAATGAACTGGAAGCTAATTCCATTTTATTATACAACCCCAGTCTATACCACACTCGTTGCTTCTTCCACAGTCCCCCTCTTCCTCCTCAACTCCAACACTCAGCAAAGTGCAAATTGGTATTTGCTCAGTGGATTATTGCTATGATTATTATTTTGCTTAGCAGATGGCACGTTTAGGACATCACCTCCCCTAAAAGTGGTACAAATAAGGAATAGGAAACACCAAAATAAGACATCCTGCATCATGGAATAGGCATTTACACTATAGGAAGATGAAATAGAATTGAGATAAGTTGTTGGATGATGGATCCAAAGGAATTACCTACAAATGAATACTTAAGGACAGAGTGAAATACTAAGGTAAGTCTGTCATCTTTGAGTGACATCACCTTGGCCACTGGCTGTCACATGAAAAGTTCCACACCCAAATCCTGGCTTATGCATTCAAATGTTTAAGAGCTGCTTCGCTAACTTATTAGTGCACACTTTCTCATATGTAATGGGATATAACGTCTCCTCCTTGGTTCATTGGGAGGATTAAATGAAAACACTCATATGGAAATATAATGTTTGGATACATAAATGAGTTTTGCTTTATTATTTTCACTTAGCCAGTGGTTCTCAAAATGTGGTCCAGAGATCCCTAAGTATCCTTGAAATACTTTTATTGAGCTCACAAGGTCAAAACTATTTTCACAGTAATACCAGCATGTTACGGTTTGTTTTCAGACTCATTCTCTCATGTGTGTAAGTGGAGCTTTTCTGAGGTTGCATGATGTATGATATCTGCAACAGACTCAAGGAAGAAGCAGGTGTGAGAATCCAGCTGTCTCATATTAAGCCAGAGATAGAAGAGATTTACAAAACTCTAAAAAATGCTAAGAGCATTTTTTAAATGTTATTTTTTCATAAAAATATGTTAAACTATTTCTGTAAGTCTTTACCTATTAATTTATTTTAAAATAACAATAATCCATTAATCCCACTGTAATAGGATTATTGCTGTTGTTTTAAAATAAATTAATAGGTACAGATTTTTAAAGTTTCTCAGTTTTTATTTCTAATAATATTCATAGATAAAGCCACATGCACACAAGTTTTTTGGAGTCCTCAATTTTTGAAAGGCTAAGGAGTTTTAAACCAAAATGACTGAAAACTACTGACTACATTAACATTTAGGACACATTGATTCCGTGTTGCCTACTCCCAGTGCAATAAAAATAATTTGTAATTAATCCTTAGTAATTCTGATAAGAAAATGCCAACAGCAATGATGTGAAGGCATCCTGCTGCTTTTAAAGGAAGCAAGAGTTAATATGCAGAGAGTTAAGAGCTATTTCACAAGAATAATTACATCCGGGTACACTTTAACCCAAGGGCATGGATTGCAAAATGTAATTAGAACACATTTCTCAAATATTAATTGCTATTTCTTTAATAGAGGAAAATCATATATTAATAGAACAAAATAAAAAAGGAACTCCATTTCTTGGAATTTCACTATGCCAGGCTTCTGGCCAAGGGTATGTGATAGCTTCTTTCCTGCAGTCTTGAAGTCGGTCTCCTCACAAGCAAAGCAATGCAACCTGCATTGCGATCCTGATTTTGCTATCAGCCTGGTGCTCTCCCTGGGGTCCATTTTTTTCATGGAGGTAGGGAGAGAGTATCTCTTGGGTCCTTCCTCGAGAGACTCATCTGTATTGAGACATCTGAAACAGAATTAGGAGCAGATAAAGAGGGCATTTAGGAAGCCAATGCAGTGACGGCCAAGATCAAGACTTTGGATTTACTCAAAGAGAGGCCCATAGGAGCCCAAAGAGAGATTGTAGAAAATGTTGCATCCAAAATTCCAGGAGGGATTAAGGGAAAGTAATGGGTATGTATAAGGAGCAAAGTAGGAGTTTACTTGAGAAGAAGAAGCTGTCACATAGTTGATGAAAGCAGGCAATCCCTGAGTAGCACATGGCCACTTCTAAATCCAGCAAGGACATTGGGGAGGTCCCCTTGCTGACTTATGTCTAAGCTTGACTTGTCATCCTAAAGGAAACACATACAGTCTGGCTCCACTTTCTGACAGTACGGTAACTTCTTTTGTTAGGTTATGGATTGGAATCTGTTTATACGCAAAAATCTTAAAAGGAAGAAACATACTCCAAATGTTGGTCTCAGTCTTGCGACACATTCTTGTGTTTATGGCATCATCCAGTGACTCAGCATTGCTTTTTGGATAGGGTACAAATGCTTCCTGGTCTCTTTCCTGCTGTCTTTGCAAGTTTGCTCCTGAGGGCTTCTGCAGGCACACTCTCCCCTTCAGCTGACTGAAACCACTTCAGATCCTTTAAGTCCCTGTGGAGCTTGCTCTCACACTCAAGCCTTTGCACATGCTGTTCCTTCTACCTGGAGGCCCATTCCTCTAAACTGACTGACTGGCTAGCTTTCAAGTTCTCAGTTTAAATGTCATCTTCTTAGAACCATCTTCCCTGCAGTCTAAAGTAAGCTTGTAGTTTATCTACCTCCATTATTCTCTCTCATGGTACCTTGTTTTGGGACTTCTTAATACCTGTCATATTTTATAATTTTTGAGATCATTTTTGGAAATGAATTGCCACTTTATCAAGTTGAAAAAACATGCTGAAGGTTTATAATGAAAACAGCAGTGCTCTGCCTGCGAATCTCTACCCTACTTGGTCCTGCTCTCCAGAGAAATCACTTGGAACTGTCTTAGCTATCTCTTCTAATACATGCCTCAGTATTTCTAGCAAATATGCTTGTATTGTTATATATTGATTTATTAATATTAAACTTCTATTGGTTTTCTGCTCTAAAAGGAAAATTTAGATCTTCTATACATCTCTTCATTTCTCCTCTTGCTTTAATATTCATTTCACAATTTTTAGATTAATCCGAATCAGTGTTTATGTTTTTATGATCATACAAAAATTCTTTGCAGAGTCCAAGTAGTATACTAGGAACATATTTTTTCTTGTCTAACTTTATACTTCCTGAGTTAATGATTGCCTGTTTACCGCCAGTTGGCGTTGTTTGTTCTATATTTTTTCTTATCTTTTTTTCACCCATTCCATCAGATCACTAGTGTTTTCTTTTAAATCAGGCACTGACAAACTCTTTCTATAAAAGATCATATAGTAAATATTTTTAGACTTTTTGGTCCAGACAGCCTCTGTTGTAACTACTCAACTCAGCTGTTAAAGTCATGGGCAATATGCAACTGAGCTGCAGACAGTATGTAAATGAATGGGGGTGGCTGGCCATGTTCCAAAAAGCCTTTATTTACAAAAACAGGTGATAGGCAGGATTTGGTCCATGGACTGCAGTTTGCCAACCCCTAATCAAAGTGATAAAATAGACCAGATATTATTTTTTGTAATACTTTACTTTTCCGAAGCCCTGTCCTGGAGACCTTGCCTGCGTTGCTCTGTCTGTACTGGTGGTTCTCTTTGTGTCCTGCCCCGCTGGCATCCTGGAACTTCCTCCCACTGTTTTCCTGTTTTAGACCCCTTGTTTCTTGGGCCTCCGCACTTCCTCTTTCTTGTTTCATTCCTTGGTTTAGCTGGAGGATATTCTCAAGTAACTTCCTAAAAAAGAGGGTGTAAATGGGAGGTAA
This sequence comes from Theropithecus gelada, assembly GCF_003255815.1. Classification (NCBI taxonomy): domain Eukaryota; kingdom Metazoa; phylum Chordata; class Mammalia; order Primates; family Cercopithecidae; genus Theropithecus; species Theropithecus gelada. The sequence goes on along the minus strand of NC_037683.1, from coordinate 26,151,810 downwards.
ATTTTCCGAGTCTTTCTATGTCTGGAAATGTCTATATGTTCCTCTTATGTCTTTTGATAGCTCAGCTAAGTAATGTATTCCAGATAAAATATTTTGTCAGAATTTTGAAGGCTTTCTTCAGTTATTTTCTGACTTCTAGCATTTCTGGTAGATGACTGATTACCATTCTGATTCCTGTTTGTATATGATCTTGATCTTCTTCTCTGCTTGCCCCCAACCTTTTGTCTGAGAGGTTTTAGGAACATGTCTTTATCCCTGGAGTTCTGAAATGCATGATGATGTACCCTGGTGTGATCATTTTCAGTCTCATGTCTCACTTGTGTCTCAGTCTGGGTCTGATGTACATGAGTCTGGAATTTCTTCAAACAATTTCTCCAGATGCTAGCTCTCCTATCTTCTGTCGGGTGGCCATCAGGCTCTGTGGGGCCAAGGGAAGGAATCTACGGGTTTAACTCTTCCTGCATTCAGATGTGCAGCCTTATATCTTGCTCCTTGCTTCTGTGGGCATCAGGTCTCCAAGAGCCACACCTTGCAGGTGTGTGTAGGGTGCATGAGAATGATTATGTTCAACTTTCTCCTCTCCAGGTTCGTTAAGTTGAAGTTTTCTCAACTTTTCAATAAAGTTGATTATTACTCATGTATCTCTTCCCCATCTTTCAGAATTTGATTAAAATTTGTTGTTCATTTATACCTTAAAATATTTTTTTGGTTCATTTTATTGGGAGAAGAAAAAATATATAAATGCTTATGACCTATCTGTTGTGTTTAACCTCACAATTTGTTTATATGTATGTGTTTTTTCTTTTTTTTTGAAATAAAGTCTCACTCTGTCACCCTGGCTGGAGTGCAGTAGTGTAATCGTGGCTCACTGCAACCTCCACTTCCCAGGTTCAAGGAGTTCTCATGCCTCAGCCTCCCAAGTAGCTGAGATTACAGGCGCCCACCACCACACCTGAATAATTTTTGTATTTTTAGTAGAAATGGGACTTTGCCATGTTGGCCAGGCTGGTCTCAAACTCCTGACCTCAAGTAATCTGGCCTGCCTGAGCCTCCCAGAATGCTGGGATTACAGGCATGAGTCACCACACCCAGCCTATGTATGTGTTTAGTGGTCTAAAACTTCTCTGCTTTCCTGCTAGGAAGAGGTTGTGTCTGTTTATTCACCCACTGTATCCGTCACACCTGGCTCAAAGTGAGTATTCCACATATATTTGATAAATGAGTGACTACACATTGAGTGAAATGGTTTGAGGAAGAGGCCTGAGGTGGGAGTCCAAGGAGATGATGGTGGGAGATACTGATCCTGGTTTATGAAGAGCCTTGAGTACTCAGGGCAAGGAGAGTGAATTTTTTCCTGGTTGGGAGCTTGTTAGTAATTTTTCAATGGTGGGAGAGGTGATGATGGTAGGGTATTTTGATCAAAGGGATTTCAGAAAGAATTTCTCTGGTTGTGGTATGAAGACTAGTTTGAAAAGGGTATACATGTAGGGAATAAGATGCTATGAAATGACAAGAGTTTTTGAGAAAGGAAGAGTGGGATTGCAGAGAGTTTAGAGAGGAAAAATCAATAGGACTTTGGTTCTGATTTAATATAGGAGGTTGAAGGTGGTTCCCCAAAACGCTTCCATCCGGGCATGGTGGCTGACACCTGTATTCCCAGCTCTTAGGGAGGCCAAAGTGGGCAGATTGTTTGAGCCCAGGAGTTAGAGACCACCCTGGGCAACATGGTGAAATCCTATCTCTACAAAAATACCAGTTAAGGACATGGTGGCACATGCCTCTAGTCCCAACTACTTGGGAGGCTGAGGTGGCAGAGTCACTTGAGCCTGGGGAGGTGGAGGCTACAGTGAGCAGTGATCACACCACTGCACTCCAGCCTGGACAGCAGAGTGAACCCAGTCTCAAAAACAAAATAGAACAAAACCTGATGGTTGTCTTAGCAGAAAGAATACGAAAGATTTTGGTGGGATGGGGAAGAGTAGATAACGGTTTTCGTTTGTCATATTTGAGGCAATAAAGCAACATCCAAGTGGAAATGTTTAGCAAGCAGTTGGCTATATTAGAGGTAGGAAATGAAAACAGGTTAGAGAGTTGTTCTCACAGAGAAGTTCAAGAAGAGAATGACGTGAAGAAAGATGATTACTTGCTCAAGGTCATAAAGCTGATAATTGGCAGGCCCCACACTGGAAGTCAGATCTGGCTAAACTCATGCCTCATGTTCAACCACAATAGTGTTCTGATTCTACAACTTTGTTGAGATGCAGCCAGAAGAACAGAGACTTAGTATTGGCCTTGGGGAATACTCACATTTAACAAGGCAAGTGACTTCTTAAGAATGAAGGCGCAAAATGCAATCGAAAGCTAATGAGGTATGAGGGGAGAATACTGATGCTCCAAGAATCCTCCAAAATCTGGACAGGAGGGTAGGACCTGGTACCTTGGGCCAGGCAGCTTGGCTAGGCCCATTTGGCTTTAGCGAGGGCTGAAGTCTCCCACAGGCGCCTCCTGCTTTCATTCTGAGGACTTCTCCAAGACCATCAGTTGCACTTTCTTTTCATACACTTTCCATTCTGCCTACTGCTATGGTTCAAGCCAGAGAAAACTGTGGCCAAGTAGCAATTCTGAGAACATAAGCAAGGCTGACATCCTGCCTGGTTTCCTCCACTCTTGCTCAGCCCAGAGCAGCCTGAGAGAATTTTGGTGAAGTGGTGTTTGGGGATTTTCAGAAGTGCCCTTGCAGGGAAGGGCTCCTGGGCTCTTCTCTCCCCTAGACCCCCTCCCTGTCACATGCCTTCGGGTTCATGGCATGGGCTGGGGGAGGAAGAGGAAGCAGACACCATGAGAGTAGGGGCGTGGGCATGTAGGTTGTGAAACAATATGAGAAACCTCCAGAGCCAGCAAAGAAAGTTTTATTTTTGGAATTTGGAATTCAAAGTTTTTCACACTCAACATTTCTGTGACTAGCAGGTGAGATAAAAATCTATGTCATTCCACTGGTTTTCATCTTTGTTTTAAATTATCTGATTTTAAACAGAAATTATTATCAGTCTGATATTGTTTCCTTTTCTAAAATGTGGTTTAATTTCGTAAAGAGCCGAGTAGTACGGCAGAGCTGAATCATAGGAAATTTTAGCATGCAAGCTCTACACCCATGATTACAAAACCGTGTTCTGGTAGCCTTGGTGCTCTCCTTGAAAAAGCGTTCCTTGATCCTAGGGTTTTGTTTTCAACTAGACACATTTTCTCTTCGCTTCTTCTACCATATGATGTCTTTAATTTCATGCGAGAGAACTAATCATGAGTCCTGAGTTTGAATCCCACCTTCTCTTCTTCCTTCCTGGGTAACAGTGGGACAGTTACATAACCTCTGAGCCTTAATTGTCTCCCTATAAATGCAAATAAGAAGATGGAGGACGCACACACGCACATACACACACACACACACACACACACACACACCACTGACACTTAGTAGGTGCTGAAATCTTCTTACTTCCTATCATTGAACAAGATTGGATAATTTTTTTTTCCTATTGGCGGTCACTGACTCACCAAAGAAAAAAGAAAAAAAAATCAATTTACTGTATGTTGTTAAATCAAGAGGGACACTTGTGGGTGTTTGTGTTTTGGATCTTATTTTTAGACATTACAAAAATGTTCCATGAACTGGATTTTGAAATTAAGAATGAGGAAACATTATTTATATCTGAATCATAAATTACAACAAACGAAAATATTATACGTGTGATTTCAGTTCTATATTATAGGTATTTAAAGGGAAGGGAGAGAGAGAAAAGGAAGGGAAGGAAAAAAGGGGAGGTAGCAAACACACAAAATTAGCAGAGATATGAAAGACACGGCAAAGGTAAGATACAGTGGATGTAGGTGCCATTGTCTGCAGATGAATATTTTTGGTTTTCCTCTAATTAACACTTGATCTATGGGTACTAGAGTTATGTATTTGCTGCTGTAACTTCTCCTTGAAACCCATCTATTCATCCATTCATTTATCTGCCCACCCTTTCATTTATTGTTTGATTTAATAAACAACCACTCAATATATCCTTTGTGTTTGGCCCTTTCCTAGGTGCTAGCAAGGCAAGAAATCAAGCCAACCTTGCTTTCCCAGAGCTCAAAGTCTTGCAAGAGAAAGACAAGTAAACAAATATCAGAAGAGAATAATAAGTAACTGACTTGGATTTGGGGTGGCGGAAGGGCTTCATAGAGGAAACAATTCTATGCTAAGACAGTGTGGTGGGTGGTTAAGATCATGGAAGTTACAGGCAGATAGATATGGGTTTAATCCTGATTTGCTAGTTGTGTGGCCTTGGTCAAGCTGTTTAACCTGAGTCCTCACTTCATATTTAAAAGGAGGATAAAACACAGAAACATAAATGTTAGGCGAATTGTGATAATACACATAAAAGCTTTGTACATTGCTGGGCACATGGTAGACCCTAAAATTGAAACCACGATTTTCATTTCAAGATATTGCCTCTTTAGTTTATTAGAGTCTTAGAGGCACTCTGGGAAAGTTGGATGAGGTTAAGAGAATGTGTCTCTGTGGAAAAAAATGGGTTATGTACTATTCCTGACTTTTCAACCCTTCTGTTGAAACTTTTCAAAAACTTTTCTGAATCACAGTAGCTTAAGTAACAATGTCGAAACTTTTCTTTGGGGTACATTCCCCTCTGTATTTCCTAAGGTTGGAATGAAATCAAACCAAGGGTGGGAGATTGACTATCTTTGTTGTAGATTACCTCTTGGTTAAAAAACCCAAAAGCATTAACTCCTGAGGTCAACTCTAAAGTATTAACTTCCAAACCTCTTTGGAAGGCCATCAGCAACACCTGCAGCACAAAGCTGTTGTCAAGCCTGTAAGTATGAGTAGCACCAAGGGTACCAAATTGTGAGGATATTCTAGATCTGGTTTCACTCTCTTAGCACAGACACTCATATACAGGATGTAGAGAAAGCAAGTAAAACCCTAAGACTAAAATATAAATGGAGAGTAATCATTTTTTAACAAAGACCACCCTGAAGTTAGCTGTTTCTTCCATAGGAATACCATTAATTACTACGGGATAGAAGTGTAATTCATATCAACTTATTGGCTTTCCAGTTTATAGTTGTTTCTTCTCAGGTAATGGCCCCTGTAACGCAGTGGCCAGATTTCCTCATTATCTCCTTGTGCCCATGGCCACAGTTGATTCTAAGGCAGTTGTTCTCAAACAGGAGTGTGCATCAGAGTCTCCTTGTTAAAACAGAGTTCTAGATCCCATTACCAGTGTGTCTGACCCAGCAGGTCTAGGGTGGAGCTTGAGAAGTTTCATTTCAATAAGTTCCCAGGTAATGCTGATGCTGCTTATCTAGGGAGTGCGAATTGAGAAACACTGACCTAGGAGAAGGTAACTGAGCTCTCTGTATTCTTCCAGTGCATCCACCTCCTCCCATCCTCATCCCAACCCCACTTTTCACATGTTTTCCAGGTATACTTTCCACTGGTCACAAACACAATAATTTTAATAAGTACTGGAGGGGAGCTTGTCTACAACCTGGAGAAGAAAGGAATCAAAGTGTGAGAGGGACAGCAAGGTGTTCTACAATATCAGAAGTCTGTGTGTCAAAACAAGAATAGGAAGTAGATCTTTTCAACCTGCCAATTTTGCCTCCCTCAAAGGAAGACATTTTTAACAATTTTAAAATGTCTGAAAATAGGCAGGTTTTTTTTTTTTTTAAAGATGATATATTGAACAAATTAATTTATCCTTGCTCCCTCTTAAATAACAACACAATGCAAGCAACTAAAGTTTTGGCATAATGTGAAGCATAAACCCTCAAGGACAAAAAGAAGGGTAGAAGGGATGATAAGAATATTGAAAATAAGAAAGCAGATAGGCAACTGTTCCAATTGGCTTCCGTAGACCTAAGAATTCTGAGCTGTAAGCAGCAGAAGCTGGAGAGCAAGGGGATTTGCACGCCAGAACCCCAGACAGGTTCTGGATTCTGGAACTTCTGAATGAAGTAAAATAGGGCCTAAAAAGAGGAGTGATTGAGAATCTGTATAAAAAGCAAGAGAACTTCTAGGTCCACCCTACCCACTACATCAGGTGATGTCTTCTCCTTTGCCCTGGCAGGTAGCTGGAGGTTTACCCTTAGAAGGCAGTGAATCAAAAGAGCTCTGGACTGGTGGACACCAGGCAGAGTTGGAAGAAGGGGTACTTTATAGAAAATGGTTGGGCGATTAAATGAAAGTCAACATATGGAAACTTTACATTTTAGTCTTCTTCCCCTTCTTGAGCTCCCAGAATGTTGACCTCCAAGTGTGTGCCTTCCAGATTAGTAGCATAATGCTGAGATTTTAGAAGGTATAATCTTCTAACAATCTGTAGCTATTTTCACAAAAAGATTGAGGGAGAATGGAAGGGGTTTGTGGTGCAAGAGAGGCCTGCAGAGTATGTCCAAACCGAGTTTAAAGTCAGCAATATTTACTGAGCAACTACTCTGTTCCAAATAAGCTGTGAGCTCAGATGATTCCCCAGTAAGAAAGATTCAGTGTGCCCATCCCTCATTGAACTAGATGGGAAGGCTGGAGGAAGGTACAGCACATACAGACGCAGATGGTAGAGAAAAAACATGCTGAGTTTGCGGAACCACAAACAGTTCAGTATCGTTGGCGTGGAAAGTATAGATGTGTAGGGAGCATGGGAGGGAGGGAGGGAGGCCTGAAAGATGCTGCTTTGCTTATGTCACTCTCTTTCTTTGCATGTGTTATGTCTCATTTTTAATTTTTTTTCATCAACGGCTTTTTTTTTTTTTTTCCCAGACTGGAGTGCAATGATGCGTTCACTGCAACATCCGCCTCCCGGATTCAAGTGATTCTCCCACCTCGGCCTCCCCAGTAGCTGGGATTACAGGTGCCTGTCACCAGGCCCAGCTAATTTTTCAGCTAATTTTTTTTTGGATTTTTGGTTAAATACAAAGAGATAGGGTTTTATCATGTTGGCCAGGCTGGTCACTCCTGACCTCAGGTGATCTGCTTGCCTTGACCTCCCAAAGTGCTGGGATTACAGGCATGAGCCACCATGCCCGGCCAAGGGAAATTTTTTTTAAAGGTCCATGTATGTTGCTATGAAAGTAATCTAAGCCATTTCTTTGAACTCATGCCTGGTATTTTATGGTATTTTATGATGCAGCTTTACTGATTTTTACCTACTCATTCTTCTAGGCATGGTTATCAAAGTTATTTTCCATCCCTCCCCTGACTCCTCCACCACTCACTCCAAAAAAAGAGATACAGCAATTGACATCCCCAGGAATGTCCTCTGATAAACCTACGTGAGAATTGCTTGTGTTATGTACCCTGGAGAAAGATACCTGCTATGTGCATATGGAATGAGACTAAATATTGACGGTTTGTCCTCTAGGATGGCTGCCTTCCGGGTAGTCCATCATGGAAATGGTGGCCACAATATTCCACATTGCTGCTAATCTAGTTTTTTCACATAGTTTTAGATTTTTGGCTAGTGCAAATGTCATTTTCTCTGGGTCCAAAATATCATTTGCACTTCTCTAATTGCTAATGATTTTGAACACCTCTTCATAAACTTGTTAGCTTTTGAGGCTTTCTCATCTGTAAATTCACTGTTTATATCCTGTTATACCATATTTCTATTAATATTGGGGCAGCTATCTGTTTCTTCCTGATTTGCAAGAGTTTCTCATATATTTTAGATATTAAGCTCTTGTTGACTTTAGACCTTAAAGATGTATTTTTTCAATCACTCATCTATTTGTTAACTTTGTCTTCTTCAACTTTAATTATCTTCTTCATTAAGCAAAAATCCTTGTTACAATATAATCAAGTTTGTCAATTTTTTTATGGTTTGTGCTTTTGGAATTTTAGCTTTTCCATCCCTAGATTACAAAGACATTTTTCCATATTTTCTCCTACCAACTATAGTTTTAGCCTTCATATTTAGATTTTGAATTCTTTTAGAGTCCACCTTTTGCATGTGATGTTAGGTGGGGATTCACATGTATTTGTCTCCACATAGTAAGTATATCAGTCAGATCTATCCAGAAAAATGCGTGCCATTTTTAGTGTTTAAAACAAAAGAAATTTAATGCAGGTACTTCATTACATGAATGATGGTAGATCTGGTGAGTTAACCAGGAGATGCTGAGGCAACCCAGACCTTAGCAGCAGCAAGAAGCCGCTATCACTCTTAGGCTTAATAATAAAGAACAGGAGGTGGCAATGTTATTGGAACTCGGGACTACTTGGTGGAATTGGAATCCATGCAGGAGTTTTTGGAGGGAATGGGAATGAAAAAAGAGATGCCGCTGCTGCCGTAAATGTCCTCAAATGCATGAAGAGTAGGAGAGAATAGCCTGGATTATTTCTTCCTCTTTCTTTGCAATCTGTTCCATTGCCTCTCCATTGGCCTCACTGGATGAAGGGCAGGTGACAGGAGAGACTGGGAATGTAGCCCGCAGCCTGTGATATAAAGCAGAGGAGGGCAAGAACCGTATTTGGGGTCAAACAGGCCCAGGGTCAGCACAGTGAGCTATTTCCCAACATCATCTGCTAGAAACTAGTCTTTCCCTTTGATTTATGGTGTCACCTTTGTTATAGATTAAGTCTTCAAATGTACACGAAGTCTATTTAGAGTCTAGTCTGTATTTAGATATAGACTCTAAATAGACTTCGTGTACATTTGAAGACTTAATCTATAGACTCTAAATTGGAGTCTATTTCTAAACTCTATTCTGTTCGATTTGTCTATCTGTTCTGACGCCAATTCTATTTTCTTTTAATTACTATGGCTTGATAGCATGGCATATCTAGTAGGGGAATCCCCTTTCTTTACTCCTCTTTTTTTAAGTTGACTTAAATATTCATGGACCTTTGTTCCTCTATATAAGGCTTTAGAATATTTCCATTTTTCAGTTCTTCTGTATCTATTATTATTTTAAAGTTTTCCTCATGGAAGTCTTATGTATGTAGCAGCAGAAGAAAAAAGAAGTACAAATAGTATACTGTCTCAGAAGTGAAAAGGGTCACTTTCACTCACATTTCTAGTCAAAGTAAGTCACATAGTCACACTCAGTTTCAAGAAGATGAGGAAGTGCAATATTTCTGCTAGGAGAATTGGAAATCGTTAGTGGAAAACATTAATGGTGACCAAAATCTGCTATTCTGGTCAGCAAATATTTAGTTCACTGACCTTCTTACATGCAAAAGACAATCATGCCACCCCAAGACAGAGAGAAAACACAATAGTTCATACAGTCTGTGGAATTAGCTAAAAGTCCAGAGTAAACTAGGGGATGCTAGGTGGCCTCTTTACTAGATCTGGATGTGCCTTCTCTCACTCTGGTAATTTGTAAACTAAAAGGAAGGGTTTTCTGTGCTCCCCTCCTCACACACCTAATATACAGAGACCACAAAACCAAAGTAACTCTTCCCATTGGAAAGGAAAAAGAGGGGAGATACATAACTAGGTGCATTCTTAATGAAATGAAAACATATATCCAACAAAAACAATTGTACATAAATGTCCCTAGCAGCATTTTCTATAATGGCCAAACATTATGTTAATGTTAATGTTTAACAAATGTTAAAAACATTATACTATGCTAAGTGAAAGAAGCCAGTCACAAAGGACCACATATTGTATGAATCCATTTATATGAAATGTAAGAATAAATGGGTGAATTGTATGGTATGTGAGTTATGTTTCCATAAAGCTCTTAAGAAAACAAGTAAACAAAAATAAAACAAAACAAACAATTATTGGTCTACTGCAGTTTAAATGAGACATATTTGGCTGGAGCATGACTGCTTATATCAGAGCTGAAGACTGCCTTTCAATTGCAGGTCCTGCCTCAAGAGGTAGCCACCGAATCTCAGAAAAAGAAAAATGACCTTGAGACTTGAGACGGCATAACCTGGTGGTGAGTCTGTGTGTCATATATGCTTACTTATGGCCCCATGGACAACTGGGGTCATCTTGTCATTAAATCTCCTAGTGTCTGACTTCATTCACAAACCCCACCCTTAATTATTTCTTCTGCTGGGGATAATCTTCAGTTATAAGCACATGTTATTACTATTACTATATTTTATTTTATTAGACGAAAAATAAGTGTTTTACTGTTGAAAAATTGGGGCTAAATATGATGGCTCGTGCCTGTAACCGCAGCACTTTGGGAGGCCAAGGTGGGAGGACTGCTTGAGGCCAGGAGTTTGAGACCAGTCTGGGCAACATAGCAAGACCCTGTCTCTAGAAAAATTAAAAAAAAGAAAGAAAGAAAGGAAGAGAAAAATTGGAAAATACTCAAAATGACAACAAAATTATTAAAAATCACTTACAACTCTGCACCTAGAAATAACTACAGTAAATCTTTCAGGATGTATTTCAGTCTCTGAAACTGAATGGCTAAGAAAATATAAACAACCTTATGACAAACAACACTCCCCTTTTTACCCCAGTGTTCTGTATTAATCTCTCTTGTAGAATTTTCTACATTTTACTATAGTTATTTTTAAGGGATTAGTAGAACAGGTGTCAATTGACTTATGTTTTAGCTCCATCTTTGACTTGCCAAATCTCTTTTTTTCTTTTTTTTTTTTTTTGAGATGGAGTCTCCCTCTGTCACCAGGCTGGAGTGCAGTGGCACGATCTCGGCTCACTGCAACCTCTGTCTCCCAGGTTTGAGCGATTCTCCTGCCTCAGTCTCCCAAGTAGCTGGGATTACAGGTGTGCACCACCATGCCCAGTTAATTTTTGTGGTTTTAGTAGAGATGAGGTTTCACCATGTTGGCCAGGATAGTTTCGATCTCTTGACCTCATGATCCACCTGCCTCAGCCTCCCAAAGTGCTGGGATTACAGGTGTGAGCCACTGCGCCCGGCCCACTTTTTTTTTTTTTTTTTGTAAAAATATAGAGAAGAAATTGAAAATTATGTCAGTGGGTTTGGAGTTTCTCCTGTAAGTGATTGGGAGCCATTGAAGGATTACAAGTAGTTGAACAAATCAAAATAGTTTTTGAGAAGGTAGTTTACTTGGAAGCAATGATGCATGAATATAAGTGAATGAAAATAACATTTACAGGTAAGCTATTGTACTAAACTTATTATTTATGATATTTTACTTGATCCTTTTCGTACTATAGCATAGGGGTAATCATCCTAAGGACTAGGCTCTGGTTTTTTTTTTATCTTGCCCAAATTCCTATCTAGGGAGTCTGTGGAGTCATGCCCTACAAACCATAAATTCTCATCAGATGTTTTTCATTTAATCCTATATATCGTGACTTACTTTCCAATATGACTCTGGCATAACATTATGTGACAAAGAAGGAAGTAAACATATTTTACTTTGTTTGCCATTTTTTGAAATGGTCCTGCAAAGCTGTCCTTTGTAGGGGAAAATGTGCATCTGTAAAGAATCTCTGTTAACATACCTAGATATTTTTCTTCCAGGCTCTCCCAATCCTGAAGCAATTAAGTAAGAGTCTAGCACCTTTTAAAGGTCTGAATAAAAAGCATTTGTCATCTATTGTCTCTAAGGGCAGCTACTATATGACTTCAAAAGAACCTTGGTCTCCACAATCTTTTATCTTAACCTGAACATTTCCTTTCTATTGATCCCAGGTCTTTAGACAAGTTCATCCAATTGTCAATCAGAAAATGTTTAAATTTACCCGTAGCCTGGAAGCCCCCCATCCCCTGCCCTTTGATTTGTTCTGCCTTTCTGAACCAAACCAATGTATTTCTTAAATGTATTTGATTGATGTCTCATGCTTCCCTGAGGTTTTATACCATGCTTGGTATAAAACCAAGCTGCACCCCACCCACCTTGGGCACATATTCTCAGGACCTCTTGAGGGCTGTGTCAGAGGCCATGGTCACTCATATTTGGCTCTGAATAAATCTCTTCAAGTTTTACAGAGTTTGACTGTTTTCATCCACAATCCCCAAGCTAGAGATAAGAAATTTGAAACTCGACTGAGTTAAGCAATGTGTTCAAGGACACACAGCTAATAAGTGTTAGAGTAGGAAATTAAATCTAGCATGCTCAACTAACTGATTTCTTTCTAGACACAGAGGTTGGCTCAAGAGGTATTTCAGCAGTCTGGGTGGGCTCTGTTCCTATTGCATAATGAGAAGTTATAATAGAATGTTTAGCAAGCTGCATTGTTGAAACAGCAGATGGGTTGACGGCTGTTCCCAGGGGTTTTTCCCTATTACTCATACACGGTTGGGAAATCCTGAGGAAAGCTCAGCTTTTATTTCTTGAAATTTAAGGTCCTGACACTCTGTGGTGATTGCAGACAGAGATCTGCGTCGTTGACAACAAAGAGATTAAAGGAGGGACCTTGGGTAAGTCCCTTTGTCCCTGGACCTCAATTTTCTTAACCACAAACAATTAAATGTTCTCTGAAGTTTTCTTTTGTTTTAAGACTCAAGGATAATACTGAGTGCCTAATGTAACGTGAAGTTCTAGGTAGAGGCTTAATGATAGCGTTACTCATTTACAGGGATTAAACAGAATGTCCACAAAGAACTGGTTGAAAATAGGCTGCAGAAATGGCACAGAAGATATGTGTTCTTAATTACTCAACTTTTATGCATTTTATGCACTAGACTGTAAGATTCAGGTAGGGGTGGGCTGTATGCTTGTTCATCCTACATCTTAGGGGCCATCACTAGTGTCTTGTAGGTAGGGACCCAAAGAGTTTTGTTGAAAGAAAGAACAAATAATGCAGAAAGGCTGCTTGTCCCCTAGTATTTGTTCTTCGCTTCTTCCTCAATAATGTACCACCTAGAATCACCTGGATACAGTCGTGCAGAACAGACTTCATTTCCCAGACTTCCTTGCAGCTAGATGTGCTCATGCTATTAAATTCTGACCAATGGGATGTAAATAGAATTAATGTTGACTTTTTTTTTTCCCCAGGAAATAATCTTAGAGTGAGAGGACATAATTTTCTCCTTCCAATTTCCCCTTCTGGCTAAGATAAAATGGATAAATGGGTAAGATATTTGGAACTTGGATCATAAAATGGAATTACATGTTGAGAATAGCAGTGCAATGAGAAGCATGGTGTCTAGGCTATCTGACAATAGTCAAGCCTCTATGCAAGCTTTTAACTGTGTATGTAAACATAAGCACGAGAGACAGATATGTTTCTATTTTGTTTAAAACACCTCTATTTTTGATTTACAAATTGTTGTAGCTGAACTTAATACATGGGAACATTTTCAAAAGAGGGCTGGGCACAGTGGCTCACTTCTGTAATGCCAGCATTGGGAGACAGAGGTGGGATGATTGTTTAAGGCCAGGAGTTTGAGGCCAACTTGGGCAACATAGAGAAATCCTGTCTCTACAAAAGATTTAAAAATTAGCTAGCATGGTTGTGGATGCCTGTAGACCCCGCTACTTGGGAGGCTGAAGCAGGAGGATCACTTGAGCCCAAGAGGTTGAGGCTGCAGTGAGCTATTATTGCACTGCTGCACGCCAGCCAGGGTGACAGAGTGATACAGTCTCAAAAACAAAAAAAAAAAAAAAAAAAAAAAAAGAGTACACAACTTTCATAATTTTTCTTTCAAGAACAGCTAATAAAAATATTTTGAGCATGCCTACCATAAACTTCACAATCATATACGGTAGATTTGATTTTGGGTGATGATCAGGGAGTGCTTACCTAGTTGGCCATTAGTTAATTTTTGTATAAATACAGGGTTTGCTTGATCAATAACTTGAATATTTTATACTAAGTGTCTAAACTAATCCTTTTATTTTCACTGAAAACTTTTATATTTCCATTTGTTTACGTGAGGTTGTTAATATAAAACCAATTTATTTTTGTGAATGGAGTGAGGATGAAATCTATTTTTTTTTTTGAAAAAAGGGATAGCTCATTATTCCAAACCATTTAATTTATAGCATGTATATGCATATTTTTGCTGCTGATTTAAAATATACATTTATCAAATGTTAACTACTTATATAAACATTAATATTTGAAGGACAATGGCTAGGAATTTTATGAATTTCATAAAAAATGTAAATTCACGGATCCAAGATACTCAATAAACCTCAAGCCAAAATAACACAAAGAAAGCCACACAAAAAACCCATATTAATTAAATTCCTGAAAACAAGTGATGAAGAGAAAAATCTTAAAAATAGAAAAAATATGTATAAAGGAACAAATATACACATTTAATTTCCCCTTAGAAACTATGTATTTCAGAAGAATGGAGAAACATCTTTAAAGTGCTAAAAGAAAGAAATTATAAACCTAAAATTGTATATCTGACCAAAACATTATTCAAAATTAAAGGCAAAATAAATTTTTTTTTCTGGGGGGGAAAAAAAAACCCAGAAAATTTGTGGCTAGGAGACCTGCATAACAAGAAATGTTTTTTAAAAATGTCAGTCCTTAAATGGAAGGAAAAAAAGTGATGAAAACTTGGATCTACACACAAAAATAAAAAGCTTCAAACATGGTAAATATAAAATAATTTTTTATTTGTTAAATTTATATACTTCTTAAAAATAATTGATTGTTTAAAGCAAAAAAGCATGCCAATATATTGAGAATTTTAGCCTATGAAAGAATAAGTTGTATAATAAAATAGCTCAAGGTTTATTAGGGAGTGAATACTGTTGCAAGGTTTTAAATTTATATGTGAAGTGATATAATGTTAACTAAAAGTAGATTGGATGAAATTAAGTTGCATATTATGAACCCCAGTAAACAAAGAAATAAACAAAAAAGTGTAGTTTATAAGTCAATAGTGGATTTAAAATAGAAAGATAGAAAATACACAATTAACCCAAAAAAAGGTAGGAAAGAAGAAAAAGGGGAAGAAAGAGCATATGGTACAAATTCCAAACATATAACAAAAAGATAAGTTTAAACCCAATTATGTCAATAATTATATTGAATATAAATAGTCTAAACACTCCCATCTCTGCCTTTTAGCAGAGATTTCAAACTGGATAAAACGCAAGACCAACTATATGCTGCCTATAAGGAAACTATTTATAAATATACAGATAAGTTAAAATGAAAAGTATTGAAAAAGATACAATATGCACATACCAATCATAAGAAAGGTGGACTGGTTAATATCAGATAATGTAGAATTCAAAGGAAGGAATATTATCGGACTAAAGAGGGATATTTTATAATGATGTGAACATCAAGAAAACGTAACCACCTAATTTGTACCCAATTAACAGAGCTTTAAAATACATGAAACAAAAATGAACACAACTCGAAGAAGAATTAGACAAATTCACAATTATTTTTGTAGTCTCCAACATTCCTTTTCAAGTAATTGACAAAAAAAGACAGAAAATCACCAAATATAGAATTGAACAATATCAACCAAATTAATCTAATTGACATTAATAATAGAACTCTCCACCCAACAACTGTGGAATTCACATTCTTTGAAGAGCTCATGAAACATTTTCTAAGGTAGGCTGTACGTTGGACAATGAAATAATTCTCAATAAATTTAAAAGAACTAAAATCAGGCAGTGTAAGAGCATATTATGTGTCAGTGGTAGATTTAAATTAGAAATCAATAACAAAATGATAATACCCAAATAATTGGAAATTAAACGGCTCACTTCTAAACAATCCATGGGTCCCAAAAGATGATATAAAGGAAACTAGAAAATATTTTGATTTGTAACTTAGAATTTTATCTATAAATGTTAACATTAGAAAAGAAAAAAATTAAAAATTAATCTAAGCTTCTACCTTTAAGCACTGTGGTTGCTGCTTCTCTTAAATTTTGATATGTTGTGTTTCATTATCATTTCATTCAAAATGCGTTCTAGTTTCAATTGAATAATCGAAACGATATTACATGTTGTGGGGAGTGACAGAGATCAATGTCACCCTTAGAGACCTAAAGGACACAGGTTTGGTGGTCTCCATCATATCTACATTAATTCATCAGGTGGTTCCCTACAAAATCCAGGTGGTTTCTGGAGAATGACACACAGTACTACAAACTCAGCATAGTAGGAAACTTTATTTCAGCTGTTATACAAGATGTTGCATGTTTAATAGAATAAATTAACAAAGTCCGATATATGGCATGTAGCCACTGGTGTGACAAACGCATTCTTTTCCATTCCTGTTAGAAGAGGAAAGAAATGCAGTTTGTATTCACTTGGAACATAAAACAGTATATGTTTAGTCTTGCCCCAGGGCTGTGTTAACTCTTTTGACCTCTGTCATAATGTAAGTCTGAGGAAATCTGAACCATCTGGACATTAGAAAAAATATTGCACTGGTGTATTTATGATGTCATGATAATTGGGCAATATAAGCAAGAACTGTTAAGTGCACTAGAGGGGCGATAAGACATGCACTCCAGGGAGCAGGACATAAATCCCATGAGGATTCACAGTCCCACTACATCAGAAAAATTCTTGCAGGTCTAATTTCTTGAGTGTGCTTGAGACATTCCCTCCAAAATATAGTTAGAATGATTGCATCTCATACTTACCACCACAAAGAAGAAAACATATCTGCCCCCTTTGGGTTTTGGAGGCAATATATTCCACACTGGGAATATTACTGCTGACTGATACAAAAGGTTTCTGGGTTTGAGGGGAGCTTGCAGCTAGAAAGTGCTCTATAGCAGGTCTAGATTTTGGTGCAAGTGACCTTGATGCTTGGACCATAAACCCCAGCAAGCTTTATAGTATTGGAGACATGGCAGGAAAAGACTGAGTGGAGTTATTCGGCAAACTTCATAGGGGAATCATGGTGTAGCACAACTATGCCATTTGCAATGGAGAATTACACTCCTAGAAAGACAGTTCCTGTTTTTCTACTTGGAAGCCCATGTAGAGATAGTATACTTTACCATGGGTCAAGTGACCTTGTGGCCAGCACTGTCATCATGAAATGAGGTCCTGATTTCTGTCAGACTCATCAAGTTATAAGGTTGTGTGGACCCAGTAGCAATCAATTGTGAGGCAGAAATAGTAAGTCTGGGATAATAAGTACTAAGGCCTGAGTCTACCTACACATAAGCTACACAAACATGTGACTCAGATCCCCATACATCTACCTTCATTGCAGTAGCATCTCTCCCTTAGTTTACACCTATGGATGCAGAAGGGCAGGTGGATGGTGATGAGGAAGTCTCTTATGATAAGCTCAGGAAAGAAGCAGAAACCTCGTCTTACTTTTCTGATGGGTTGGCTTGGTACACAGAAGCAAGCTAAGACAGACAACAACTGCATTATACCCTCACCCAGGAATGGCCTTAGAAAACTGCAGTGGGGGAAAAGCCTCTCACTGTGAAGAGTTTTGAAAACCTGTCATCTACTTTTTAATGGAAAGAGAAGTGACTCAAGTTTCAAATACTTATAGACTCGTGGGCAGTAGGAATGGCTTGGATAGTTGGCTAGGGTCCAGGAAGGAGAAACTTTGGAAGATAAACATGGAGTGGAATCATGAGGCTGAAACTATGGGGATGGCAGGAAATAAGAAGATTTTTGTATTACATGTAAAACCAAGTAGAAGAATTGACTCAGGAGGTTGGTGTCAGTAGCCTGTCACTAGCCATTTCAATGCTGGCACAATGGGTTTATGATAGAAATAACCATGGTGGCAGGGAAGGAAGTTATACACAAGTCCAGCTGCACGAGCTTCTGCTTACCAAGATAAATCAAGCTACAGCTATTGCTCAATGTTCAACCTGCTAGCAAAAGAGAACAATGCTGAGACATGGCACCATCCCTCGATGACACTAATTCTCCAATGGATGACAATTGACTACATTGGATTTCTTTTTTTTTCTTTTCTTTGCTTTTTTTTTCAGAGATGGAGTCTTGCTCTGTTGCCCAGGCTGGAGTGCAGTGGTGCAATCTTGGCTCACTGCAAGCTCCGCTTCCTGGGTTCATGCCATTCTCTTGGCTTAGTCTCCTAAGTAGCTGGGACTACAGGCGCCCACCACCACGCCTGGCTAATTTTTTGTGTTTTTAGTAGAGACGGGATTTCACTATAGCCAGGATGGTCTCGATCTCTTAGCCTCGTGATCTGCCTGCCTCAGCCTCCCAAAGTGCTGGGATTACAGGTGTGAGCCACTGCGCCTGGCTGACTACATTGGATTTCTTTCACCTTGAAAGGACCAGTGATTCATTTAGACAGGAATGGCACATATTTCAGTTGCAGCCTTGTTTTTCTTGCCTGTAGGACCTCAGCTGGTATCATCATCTGGGTACTTACAGCTTGTTTGGTCCATTGCCACAGGATCCCATATAACATTGTATCAGACCAAGGGACCCACTTTATAGCAGGGAAGGCATAGTAAATTTACTTGTCATATCACATTCTACCCCATACAGAAACTGCCAACATAATAGAGTCACAGAATGGCTTGTTGAAGAAGTAGCTTAGGCACTATCATCTTCCAAGATGCAGTGTGTGCCCTACATCAATTACTTTTATATGTCACGGTGTCCTCAATAGGTAGAATACATGGATTGGTAATTAAGGGAGTGGAATTGGGAGTATCTTCACTTGGAGCATTTTGCTTCCCATTCTGATGAATCTGAATCGTGACTGTTTAGAGGTCTTGGTTTCCAGAGGGGAATGCTTTCAAATGAACATAGGGGAAGACTCATTGAATTATATATTACAACAGTTTCCAGGGCATGTTGAACTCCTTGTACCAAGGCACCATCAGGCAAGATGAGGAGTCACCATCCTGATAGTGGTAACTAATCCTGATCATAAGGTAGAGGTATGGCTGCTGTTATTCAATGGAGGTAAGAAGGAATGTTTGCTATCCAGATAATCCACTTTGGCATCCTCTTAGTGTTCCTTTGCCTTATCTTGACAGGAAAGGGACAAGTGTAGAAGTCACTATCTAAGCAGGGCCTGGTGACCATGGCCTCAGACTTTAGGAATGAGAATCTGGGTCATGTCATCAGATTATCTACCAAGACTAGCCGCTATGCTAGCTGAGGATGAGGGAGACCTAGAATGCATAGAAAACTGGGCATGAATATCATGTAAAGCCCCAATACAAACTGTATTGTGGTAGGGTATGGTTTTCCCACAACCTTCTAGATCCTGAAGAAATGCTTCCCAAACTAATACGAAGGTGTGGATCCAAGAGGCAAAAGCAGTGGACTCTGGTGGGTGCTGTGATATGCTGCCCAGCTCGCCTTTCAGAACGGAAGGACTTATTTACTCAGAAGCCAAGAATCCTGCTGAATGACAGAACTCACCAGTCAGCCATCTCCAGAGATTGCCCTCAGCGGGAAAGAACTGCCCTACCCCAGATCACACTGCCTTCCCAGGAGTAGATTGCATCCAATGACTGGTTAAGGTGGGAATCTAAAGTCATGGCCCCCTTGCTGCAATGCTGGACAACTTTCAAGGTTCATTCCAGTTTTAGAGAGCTTGAGGCCTTGGTTGAGAGTGCATGAGAGCCCAACCTATCTTTCTGCTTAATCCTGAGTCCTTACTTTCCATTGGTGCTTATCCTAAGATCACTTCCTAGTAAACTTCTTTGTGTTAACCTCTTTCTTAGTGTCTTTTTTTCTGATGGGGAACCTAATCTTGAGCAGCAACTTTGTGAGCTCAGTCCCTGCATGAGTGAATGTGATTGAGTCCATTTAGGCTGCTTGCAATGGAGTAAACCCTCTCTGGAGGAGGATCACATCATTCAGACTCTATACTTTTCTTTGTAGCCAATGACGCTCAACAACAACAACAAAAATTGCCAAATATCTCAAGAAACAAGACTATAAGGAAAAAAACCCGATAGAAACAGACTCACTAATGACTCTGTTGATTTGTGATACAGGTTGTGAAATAATTGTGATTAATATCTTTAAGAAAATAAAATGCAAAACAAAGGTTTTCACTTGAGAATTAGAATGTGCATTAAAAAACAGAAAGTTTAGAACCAAAATATCCAACAGAAGATTGGACAGAGCAGAAGAGAGGATTAGTGACCTGGATAAAAGTTTAGTAGAAAATACCTGGGCTGAAGTATGGAGGGCAAAAAGGATGGAAAATACTAAAAGGGAACGTAAGAGACATGCGGACACAGTGAAAAGCTCTGATATATATGCAGTTGGAATCTTCAAAGGGGAAATAAGAAAAAGTGGGTCAGAAGCAACAATTAAGGAGATCTTGGCTGAGAATTTTCAAAAATCAATCGGAGAGATGAATCCACAGATTCAAAAATTGTTATGAACTCCAGCAAAATAAAGATAAAGAAAACTATATGGTGGCATAGCATATTAAAATTGTTGAAAGTGAAAGAAGAAACCTTGGAAGCATCTAGAATAAATATAAAAGTTTCTTGCATGTATCCCATTATATGGGATCATTTTACATGAATCATTTATATGAAATACTTTAATTAGCAAATATCATAAGGACCAAAATATGCTTTGACTTTTGTTCCTTGCTAAAGATGGAGGAAGTATTGTTACAAATAACCGTCTTGTCAATTTCAATTTTTTGGCTGACTTCTCCAGTTTGATTAGGCCCCAGTTTCTATCTTATAATGTGGCTAATAAAGAATTGGTACTTGGAATGGAAAAATGTCAATTCTGACACTGTCCTCATGTTACTTGTATTTCAAGTATTGGTAACACTTCAATCCACTGTTTTTTACAGGAATATTTTAAGCTACTTGCTTTGTGAAAGTTGGTTTAGATAAAACTAAATATTAACCTCTATAAATCACCTTAATTAGACATAATAAATGCTTTCATGCTTTAGTACACTGAAAGTGAATGAGGTGGTGGTGGCATTGGCTGTATCCCCCTCTGCTCTGTGGAGTTCTCACATTGCTTGAGGCACCTCACATTTTCTAAGACCCCTTGCTATTCAAGGGGGTGTGAGCATCAGTAGCAGTGGCATTTCCTAGGACCTTGTTAGAATGTAGAATCCCAGGCCCCATCCCAGTACTACTGAATAATAATTTTGCATTTTAACAAGGACTCCAGGTGATTCATATCTACATTAAAGATTTGTTGTTCTAAGTAACACATGACTATCTGGAATAAGGACTCAGTGAGGATACCAATAAATTTAATACTTGTAAAGCTTAATTTCATATGTTACTAGATAAAATTAAATGTAGGTAGGAATTTTAGGTGGGCATATGGTTACCCAAATAAAACTATATTACTCAGTCTCCTTGCAGGTATATGTAGCCATAAAATTCAGTATAGCTAATGGAATGGAAAATGAAAGATATACACTACTTCCAGGTTGAGCACTTTATAGGAAGAGTCATGCCCTCTCCATTTTCATTCTCTGCTAACTGGAATGCATGCTTGATGGTGGGAGCCAGAGCAGCCATCCTCGGCCACCAGATGGAAACTTTGTGTTAAAGATGACAGAACAACAAGGCAGAAGGAATCTGATTCCCGGATGATT
Source organism: Theropithecus gelada (assembly GCF_003255815.1). Taxonomy (NCBI): domain Eukaryota; kingdom Metazoa; phylum Chordata; class Mammalia; order Primates; family Cercopithecidae; genus Theropithecus; species Theropithecus gelada. The sequence continues at coordinate 26,130,349 of NC_037683.1, read as the reverse complement.
ATAGAAGCACCATACCAGCCCTAAAAAGAAAAATAAGATGCTACTTTGACTCATTGTTCATTTGGATTCATGTTTCATCAGCCAGACCTATAGCCTATTTAGTGAAATCATGAAACAGGTAATCCCATTATCATCTTAGGACATCTTGGGATTGTTTATAGGAGACCAGGCTGAGGCTAGAGCCTCTGCATTATGTGTGAAGCTCTGCCCAGAATTTCTTTTCTGTCTCTTCTGTTAAATTTCTGAGCATATGAAGTATATATGGATCAGAGCTCACCCCATGGGTTTTGGTTAGTACTTTGGTAGATACAACTCAATGTGGAGAAGGGGATGAAAAAAAAGCCACATGGATATTTTTCCCTAAAAGTTTCAGTTTGAAAATGTTTGATCTTTTTTTTTCTTTTTTGAGAAAATTTGAATAAAATTCAATTTTTCTCAGCCAATAAATCCAGAATTGAGTATTTTGTGGTTGTATGACTCACTCAAATCATTTCACACCATTAGATGCCTCTTGGGAAAATCAGAGCTTTCTATTATCCCTCTAGTAGAAAGTAGAGAAATGACAAGACCATTCACAAGGAAATTCCAGGGAATACTTCTGTTTCTAAGTCCTCACCTGTCCCCATGAGGCCCCTGGTGAAAAGAGTGTCATTATTTGGTTAAAGCACATAGTCAGAGTCAATTCTTTGCCTGTAATATAGGGTACTCATACTTAGGGCAAGACTGATCTTCCCAGTCACCTGGAGGAGTTGAATGAATCTCCCAAGATCACACAGATCATATCTGACAGAGACATAGCTTGAACCCAAGTGTTTTGAGACAAAGTCCAATGCTCTGTCTCAGTTCCATTCAATGAGGCTGCTTACACCCGAAAGAAGCCAGAAGAAATGTGCTATGAAATCTCTTAATTTGAGTGTTCAGTGGAAGGAGATTGGGTGGGAGCAGACCTGACAGGATAACACCCTGCTGAGTTTAGGAGGGGCTTCTGAGCAGAGCCCCAAATGGTCCAGAGTTGTGGCTCCAGTCTGGCTGCTTGCTGCTCAGAGACCAAAGACATGAAGTGAGGTGTGGTGAAAGGAAAGCAGTTTTATTAATCAAATGCTAGCAGTTGAGGGATGGCCAGGCTCATGCCTTTAAAAGACCATTCCACCATTTTGGGCTGAGTGAAGGGGTTTAAGAAGGAAAAGGTGTGGGGAACATGCGGGAGTGGTGCACTAGGGTGCAGGTGCAGATTTGCACGTGTTGTTCCAATGGCTGTCTTCAGTAATTGCCCATCTGGAGGTCTGGTTTGAGTCACCCTGACTTTAGCCCGGTAGTGGTGGGCCAAATGTTCGTAACTCCCCTTAAGCAAGATGATTCTACAGCTGGGTCTTTCTCCCGGTTTGTTTCACAATTGGCTTGTGGAGTTTCTAAGCAAGAACAGAATTAGATAAGTGAATACTCTTCAGGAACGTACCTGGTGGAAAAGGGAGAAACAAAGAGTTTTAAAGTATATTTCAAGACTGAAAGCAAGATAGGAAAAAATTGGCTTTTGGGACTACTTGGGATACTTGGTTACAAAGTTACACTTAGAAGACTAAAGAATAGAATCTCCAAATAAAACCAATTAAGAACCAAAGAAGTACCTTAAAAAAATTAATGTCTATTAGGCAAGTAAATCCTCGTCTGGGGCTTAATCTGAAAGGAATCATAATGGGTCTGAGCACATGTATTTCTGGGAATAGCCATAGCAGAATTTCTTGTGAGTTTGATGCAGTGGAAACACCTTAAATGTCTAATAGGAAATTAAAAAATAAAGTATGGCACAGTTACAAAATAAAATATTATATAGTCAATAAAAATGATGATGGGTCATTTGTTCTTAATAATTTCTGGTTTATAGACACATCCCTCTCCCCCTTTTAGAGACAGGATCTTGCTCTGTCACTCATGCTGGAAATATAGTAATACAATCATAGCTCACTGAAACCTTGAATTCCTGGGCTCAAGCGATCTTCCCACCTCAGTTTCTGTAGTAGCTAGGACTACAGGTGTGCACCACCACGCCCAGCTAATTAAATATTTTTTTGTCATAGAGATGAGGTCTGGCCCTACTTCCTAGGCCGGTTTCAAACTTCAGGCCTCAAGTGATCTTCCTGCCTCGTGCTTCCAAAGTTTTGGGATTACAGGCATGAGCCACTGCACCCAGCCACATGGACCCTTTTGGGGCTTCAAGAGCTATAGAGCTTGTCCCCAGAAAAAGCTATGCACTTGCACACAAATGTCAACTTACAATTTCAGAAGGTCCTTCAATTTTCCTGAAGTCAGTCCATGGGACACTATGCTAAGAATTCCTATGTAAGATATATTTTTAATGACTCGGACAGGTGTTTGTGACAGCATAATTTTTGCAAAAATATACGGTTTACACAATGGCATATATGGGATGATAGAATTTGATTAAAAATGTAAATAGCTTTCTATGCAGAAAATGAATCTGGAAGAATATCAAAATATTAATAGTGTTATCTCTCAGGGTGAGGTTTTAGATGATATTTATTTTCTTCTTAAGCTCTGTTTGTATTTTATAGGTTCTATAATAAATGTGCATTAATTTGTGCAATAATTTTAAATAGTCAATTTAAAAAATCTGAGAAACAGTTGAAAAAAGTTGGCAGTTGTGAAAGTAGGGTGCACAGGGCAGCTCAGAGCTGTGAGGACTCAGGAGGAAGCTAGGTGCAGGGCAGGTGTACCCGAGGGCCCTATATGATACACCTGTTGAGGTAGGTCTAGTGATCTAGCTGGTCCTGATCTGAGCTACCATCTACTGCTCCAGTAGGGGAATGCAATCTTGAACAATTACTTAAGCACAATCATGTATCTCTTTCAGGTGTGGTCCTTGGGGCCCTGCAGAGCTCTCTCTGGAACATGACATTGAATCCCAGTTATCAGAGTGAGTTAGGAAATAGGAACATATTCAGGTAAAGAAGACAAGGATGGAGTCCATGCTACACAAAGACCAGTGGAAGGTACTAAGGGCTGGCCAGGGAAGAGATGACTAAAGATGGGCAAGGTCATTGTTTTTGTGTGTTTCAGGACTATCTTGGAGAAGAGGGGATACAGTTGTTGTATAATAATCCAAACCAATATATCTTAGGCACTGCATTTTAGGTTGTGTTCTGGGAGCTGGATAAATAGGTGATGCAGTTCTTCTGCAACAGAGGATTTAAGGAAGCATTCCAATATGGTCTAATGTGGGCTATAATGAAGATTTGGAGGAGGAGCTCTAGGAAAACAAAGGGGCAAATGAACTACTCTGCCTGGGGAAGTTGCAGGACATTCTATGGTATAACAGAACTTTTCTAGGTTTAGAAAGGTGACAAAGAATTCTAGGTAGGGCAGAAAGAGCAACGTATACAAAAGTGAGAGGCATGAAAAGGAGGTTACAAAGGGCAGAAGATGAAGAGAAGACTGGAGATTTAGGTGGTCTCCAAAGTGTAAGGAGTCTTGAATTCCATGTTAAAACATTTGGACCTATGCTATGGATATATTCTATAGAAAGTATCCATCCTGTGATGGAACTAGGTCCAGTGATAGAAGATACAGAAATTGCCTTGAGAGAGAATGACTGTCCATCAAATAGAGGCTGGTAAGCCCTTTGTTGGGTATAGACTGAAGAGACAACCACATAACAGGGCATTTGTCTGGACTTTGTGATCTCACCCACCCTCTGGGAAAGGTCCCACCCAGCCTTAGCTTTTCAGGAGGTATTTTTGCATATTTCCCTCTGTGAAAGACAGAGCCTGGAGGTACTATATATTTTTGCTTTCTAAGTTAGAAAACTTTTTAATATCTTAACAGCTTATACCAGAATTCATCTATGAAGTGTATCTAAGTCTGCTTGGACTGTTATCACAGAATATAAAAACTGGTAGCTCATAAACAGCAAACAGTGATTTCTCACAGTTTTGGAGGCTAAGAAGCCCAGGATCAATCTGCTGGAAGATTTGGTGTCTGGTGAGGGCCTGCTTCCTCATTCACGGACTGCTGTCTTCTCACTGCATCCTCACATGGTGGAAGTGGCAAGGGAGTTCACTGGGGTCTCTTTTATAAGGACACTACTCTCTTGCATGAGGGTTCTACCCTAATGACCTAATAATCACCTTCCAAAGGCCCTGCATGCAAATACTATCACACTGGAGATTTGGGTTCATCATATGAATTTGGGGAGGGGACACAAACATCCAGCCTATAGTAGAAGGAGTCCTTCTTATTTGGAAAGATCATATGTGAAGCCTCTTTGAGCAGCAGGTAAGACCTCAAAGGGGTTGTCAGGAGTTCAAGCAAAAGAAAAGCTATGGCTAAGCTGTCCATCCTGAGAATATAAGAGGAGTTAAATGATATATCTCATCTCTGTATCAATGGGGACTAGGAGAGATCAGTGGTTTATAAGGGGATGAGGGAAGGAGGGACTAGAAAGATGGTCTATGGCTGAGGACTCCACAGGGTAAACATTTCAACAATATGCATGGTTGTGCAGGTTGCCTTTGCTCAACTGGCTGGCTGAGGCAGCTGGCTGGGGTTGAAATTAAACCAGTGCCCTGCTCCCTAATTCATATTTTCTGGGTCTGCATTTGAAGAAAGTGTCTCTATGGCCTAGTGGTGACCCTGAGAAAAGCATCTTATGGAATTACCTTATGATAAGGTGGTTGTTATGGATTGAATGTTTGTGTCCACCTCAAATTCACGTGTTGGAATACTAATTCCCCACGTGATGGTATTTGGTGGTGGGATCTTTGTGGGGTAAAGAAGGTTAGATGAGGTCATGATATTGGGGCCCTTATGATGGGATGAGTGCCCTTATAAAATAGGGAGGAAACACAAGATCTCTGTCTCTCTCTGCACATGAAGACACAATCAGAAAGTAGCCGCAAACCAGGAAGAGTGTCCTCATCAGACACCAGCTTTGCTGGTTCCTTGATTTTGGAATTCCCAGCCTCCATAACTGTAAGAAAATGAATGTTTGCTGTTTATGCCATCCAGTCTATGGTAATTTGCTATGGCAGCCCAAACTAAGAGAGTGGCCAAAGGAGGATTTCACAAGGGGGATGCGTAATGTCCAATTTGAAGTTGTTGTGATGTAATAATCCTTTCTCTAGCTATTAAATAAATCTTCAAGTAAATGCATTACACTGATTAGCTCTTGGTGCAAGATGAATGTATAGATGTGTAGAAATAGAAGAAGAGTGGGGTTTCTTGTCTGGATTACAGCGACGTGGAATAAACAGCATTTGCAGAATCAGAAACCTAGGTTTGGAGACATCAGAATACAAGTCCCCCATTCCCCCATCACCCCTTTTTCTTTCCCAGAATTTTGCGGGCTTTGGTCTTCCATGAAGCATGGAGTTGATCGTTTGAGTCAGTCTTATCTGGATTTTAAAGGGCAGGGAGGCAGCAAGTGACATCAGGATTACATTTTATTGTTTTAGTGCCTCCAGCAAGATGTCATGAATAAGTTTATTTTATGGCTGTGCATCTCTCGCTTAAGCAAGCTAATATTGCATCATGGGTAGTTTACACAAATCATTGTTTTAAGGATGCAGTTCAAAACAACAAATGTATGAGCAAACTGAAATTCTTATCTCTAAGATCCAAAGGATAATAGTTCATTTATTCATCACATCTTCTGGAATGTATTTTTATAGACTCTGTAAATTGGATAAACTAGCTGAGTGCAATGCATGGTACGGAAGGATAAATAATAAGAAGGTTTAGGTTGAAGACCTAGCTCATGCTAAGCTGCTGTGTGAATTTAGGTAATTGTAGTCTTCTCTGATGTGTAATTATCCTGTAATATTGGAGTGTTAAATAAAAATGACCTCTAGGATCTGCATTAATTAAGACTAAATTAGTTGTATTAAAGGAAGATGGAAACGTCCTTCCTCCTCATGTAGAGGCCTAAATGTAGGCTATAGGTGTCTCTACTCCAAGAAATCCTCCAGGGTCCAGGATCCTTTATATTTTTCCTGAAAGCAGGAAGACATAAAAAGCCAAGAAAAATCTCTAATGATTAAATATATAACCTGGAAGCTGCACATAGTACTTCAACTCACATTCCCTTGGCCTGAAGTTTGTCACATGGGCTCACCCAACCTGCAGGGTAGATTAGGAAATACAGAAGTAGAGTCTATATTCTTAGCTGATATACGTTGCCAGCTAAAAACTGAGGTTCCATTATTCCGAGAGAAGAGGATAATGGGTATTGCAGAACAATTAGAAATCTCTGCCGCAGGTTCCTTCCAGACCTAACAGTTTAAGATTCTGGGTGTTGTCAACAGTTTTGATGACCAGGTATCAAGTTACTCTCCATCTTTAGGGCCCTGTCTGCTGGGTGATGGTTGAGATGCCTTGATCACAGAATTAGCAAGAATTAGTTTAGACCAGCGCTGTCCAATGGGAACATAATATAAGCCACACAGAAATAAAAAAAAAAAAATTTCTAGTAGCCACAGTAAATAAAGGAAAAAGGAGCAGCGAAAATGAATTTTAATAATTTATTTTATCTAATCATGTAAACACTATTAACAAGTTATTTTACATTTATTTTTTCATACTGAGTCCTTGAAGTTTATTTTGTAGTGTACATTTACAGCACATCTCAACTTGAACTAGCTGCATTTTCAGTGTTCAATAACTCCACATGTCTAGTGACCACCCTGTAGGACAGTACGTTTGTAGACTGTTGGCTAGAATGATAGCACCATGGTGTACACCATAAGTTTTTTTTATTATAAAGGGAATCTGCTAGTTAATTAATTTAGATTTAACTCCATATTATAATATTCATTAATATGAAAGAGAGCATCATATTTTCACCTGAGGCTTTCCTATGAATAAGTTAACTATTCACTATTCGCTTTCTGGATCATCAGAAGTCTAACCAAATACCCGTACCAACTAGTCAAGTTGGATAGAAGCTGTTGGAGTCCAGTTCTGCCACTTACCAGCTCTGTCATCAGAAGTAAGCTGCCTAACTCTTCTGAGCCCAATTTTCTTTATCTATGAAAATATCATGTGTTAAAGTCTTTTTTTATCTGTATTTTTGGAAACTGGACTCAGCAGAAATAACACTGGATAAAGAGTAAAGAATTTGGATTTTAGGTTCAACTTTCCCCTGGTTCTGTGAGGCTAACAGTATCTTCTCTTTAGATCTTACTTCTTCCATTTTGAAAGGTGAGGTGGTATGTTAGGTGCTTATCAATTCTTCTTCCCTCTTTTCAAATGGAATCACTTGATGTTAAACTAAAAGGTTCACATTTCTAGGACATCATTAGGGAGGTAATTGCTTTCTCAACTTTCAACTACTCCTAATAATTCCATAAAAGGGAGAATGGGTATCTGGAAGACTGAGGCAGCCATAGTAGCACAATATTTCTAAATTAATACATTCTTTGGAAGAAAGAGTGGGAAGAATCAGGTAGAAAAATCTTTTATGGTAGAGACTGGTCCCTTAGCATAAACATTGAAAAAAAAAATCCCAACAACCCTCTATAAATTCTGTGGAAATCTATATTGGAGAGTCTTTCTGAAAACTGATTTGGCAACGTATATCAAATGATCGAAAACATGTATGTCCTTTCATGTAACAATTTTTTGTCTAAGAGTTTAAGGAAACAACCTGATGTTCACAAAGATGTATTGATATGTGTTCATTGCTCTATGGCTGACAACACCAGAAAATCAGAAACACTCTGCCTGCAAAAAATAAGGACTTAGTTAAAAAGTTATGGCACAGGCATATATGAAGATATTATGAAACCATTAAAAGCCATGTTTTCAAAAAATATTTAACGATGTAGGCAAATGCTTTACTACAATGTTGACCATAAAACATCACTAATAATATGATGTAATCAGTCATATGGTCGGTCCCAGACTTCTTTTTAAGTTGGCCCCTTCCCAGGGGTCCCCTCATCTTTCTAACTTTGCTTTCTTGCACTCTGGTCCCTGTTTCTCCTTTCCCTCTTCAAATATCCTCAGAGTGAATCTTCATTTTCTTATAGGTCAGAGTCTCTTACCTTAAGAGTAAAATATCAAAAGACTATTTTGATATTTTAGCCTGGATAATTCCATGTTGCAGGGGTAGGGGTCTGTCCTGTGCTATGTAAGATGTTGAACAGCACTCCTAACTTGTGAATTAGGTGTCAGAAGCACCTTTTCCCAGTGAAGATAACAAAAAATGTCCCCAGACATTGTCAAATGTTTTGTTGGGGCTCAATCACTCCTCCACGCCGCTACTGAGTTTGGTGGTGGTTTAAGTTTGCTAATCAGGACTCGGAACCAAGGCCCAATATGACTTTACCATTTGTTCCAGAAAATTCTTGCCCAGGAAGATAAAGCTGTAAACTAGTAAATAACTTCATTGTTAACCTCAGGCATTTCATGAAAACCCATTTATTCTGCCCAGGCCAATTGGATGCTCATCTGGGTAGACATCATCTCTCCTAAGACAATAGATTGCTCAACTGGAAAAACCCTCTTGCTTATCAAACAGCCATTTACTTAGCAAGACTGCCTCCAAGCCTCTAGCCTCTCAGTGTCCACCAACCCTAAGATATCAGATGACAAAGACTTGCCTGAAACACTGGAATCCAGACCCCCAAACCCTGGACCTCCTTTTTCTAAGACATGCTAAAACTTGTTCAAGGCAGTACTCTCCCATATTTGGTCAGTGAAAACTGGCCTTTGCTGATAAATGGTGGTCTATCTGGGGAACTGGCAGTCCTCCAGAGCCTTTCCACCATTTTTTTTTTTTTTGAGACAGTCTTGCTCTTGTCGCTCAGGCTGGAGTGCAATGGCATGATCTCGGCTCACTGCAACCTCCGCCTCCCAGGTTCAAGCAATTCTCCTGCCTCAGCCTCCTGAGTAGCTGGGATTACAGGCACCTGCCACCAAGCCCAGCTAATTTTTGTATTTTTAGTAGAGATGGGGTTTTGCCATGTTGGCCAGGCTGGTCTTGAACTTCTGACCTTGTGGTCTGCCCGCTTCTGTCTCCCAAAGTGCTGGGATTGCAGGCGTGAGCCACCGTGCCCAGCCGCCTTTCCACTTTTAAAGAAGGAGACACAATTATAAAGCCCTCAACCCATGATGCCCACAAAAAGACCAGGAAGAAATTTTCAAACAGCCACTTTTCTGCATCTAAGGCCTCATAAGATTCCTAGGCATGGTGTCCCCACACTGCACTCTATAAGTAGAAAGGAAGCCACATGAGGATTTGTGTTCCTCCAGCCCACAGAGTGTGAGTGTGTGTGGAAGAGGGTTGGGACCACAAGCTTCATAAGCATAGGAAGAAGAAAAGCATAGAAACACCCACGCAAATACACACATACATACATATATAAACATATACATATACACACACAGAGATATACACACATGCCCATAGGGTGGAATTATGGATGATTTCATTTTCATATTTTTCCATATTTAAAATTTTTTCTTAATGAACATGTCTTCTTGTTAATAATTACAGTTATAATCTTAGATGAAATAATATGTTAATATAATCCTATCTTGGAATATATTGGGAGGTCCAGTACATTGGCTTTGAGGAAGTGCCAAAGAGGTGGAAGGCTAAGTCTTTGGTGTCTTCGTTTTTTCTATACGGTTCAGGAGACCAGTAGCAAAAGCCGCTGCAGAGTTGGGAGTACATCATTTGTACCAAGTGTTAATTTGAAGTGTGAATGGAAAAGATTATAATTACCTGTCTTTTTAAACTTATGTTTTCTTTAAGAATCTCATGGTTACTAAGAAATACACTCAGCAGTGAGATGGGATGGGTAAGCTAAGGTGTGTATGATAGGAAATGATGTCCAGGCAGTAAAATTAGTTGTGCTGTTGTGTGCTCATGGGCATCGATGGATGTCTAAGCTGAGTATGTCCTTGACACAATAGGTCAGTCTAGTGATGAACCCTCTGGGTTTCACCTTGACACTACCACATGCTAATTTTGTGACCATGAGCAAAATGCATTACCTTTTCACTGCAGTTTCTTCACCTGCAAAGGTAAGAGACTTGTACCTGCCCAGTGAACCCCAAAAGAGATGATCCATATACACATGCTTAGGAAGTAGTTCAAATGCATGGCATTATGGGAATGCCTCTCAATTTTTCAAGCACCTCTCTGATACTAACATAGATTGTGACAAACAGCCCACGTCCAATTTAAATGCTGGGGCTGTTTAACTCTGTGGAGTGCTTGAGGCAGAGGTGTAGGTATTTGGGGATCTCCACATTATCTTGGGGCACCCTGCCCTGGCATGGCACCAGGGACCTGGCTAGAGGCCCCTACCTTGGAGCCTGGTTCCTCCAGGGCTGAGTGCAATACTTAGGAGGAATGTTTAGGAATGCCTGCCACAGCTGCCCACCATCCCTCATTAACATTTCATGCCTAGTGTGTAAACCTCAAATTGAATTTTCCCGGGTGGAGTCAAGGAATTAAAGGAATGAGGAGGAGCAGATAGACAGATAAGCACATCTCCTGCTTCCATCCATTATTTATTTATTGTGTGCACACCATTTTCTAGTAAATGTTATCTCATTTACTAATGCTCAGAGCAACACAAATGTAAAGTCTACGTGATTGTAACCATTTACAAGCTCCATGAACGTGACCTAGGTCACAGAGCTCATCAACAGCAGAGCAAGAACTCACACCCAATTGCGTAAATTCCATTCTGCCTTACCCTATCTGACATTTGGGATTTGTATATTAGCCACAGTGGAGTAGCACAACATTAGTACTAGATTTTCTACTCTACTTTATTCTTCTTATCAACTACAGGTGGCCAGAGAGCAGAGGGCAAAGGAGGCAAGAAGAAATGAGAATGTTAATATTTAGTGGTCTTATTTGTTCCCCCCGAGCAGAGTAAATTTATGCTTGATTATGCAAAGTGCTTAACTATACAAAACATCATGAAAGTGAGTGACATTAATATCAATTAATTCCCAGGATTAATGCTTTCTGTTGGTTTTCTCTGCAACTATACACATTTTGGTTTCCCAGAATGTCATAAAACAATGTTAACTTAAGAATACATGCATACCATTTCACAAAAGTAAGCAACCATTCCCCGTACTCCTTAAATAAATTGGTCCATCTCTGGGTATACTCCCTTACTTTGTGTACCCCTGGTCTCCCGAAGTGACAGCTCTAATGCAATAATACATGATTCTGTCTTGGGCTCCCCTTGCCCCACTGCAAGTATCACCTATATTTATGTAACTCAAGGGGACCACAGAAGTGTTTTTTTCTAGGTGATTTCTTTTTTTAAAAATCTATATATCTAAATAGAAGAATGGCTAACTTATATTTTAAATTCATCTCAACAGATAACCTGTTTGATGTCTTGACAAGCACCCTGCTATGAGTATATTATATGTCATCATGGAGAAAAAAAGAATAAAAGGTTGGGGTTTGAAGCCAGAGCAACTTGGACTTTGAAGTCTGGGTTGTAGTCATCACTTGTGACCAGACCATTGTTCTCTCAGACAAGGATGTGTCTCTCCTTGCCTCCTATTTGATCTTCACTTACCTAACCTCCACCCTGCAGCCAGAGTGATTTGTCTAAATAATCCCTTTGTGTAACAGGCTTTAAAGTATTCCCCTTTTGTATATTCCAAGTTCTCTGGATTTGTCACGGGTGAGAAATGACTATTTGGGCTGGTGGCATGGGGGTGAAAGAATTTACCAAGACAGCTGTAGATGAAGAAAGGCAGATTTATTAAAGAAAGTATGAAAATAAGTTGCGAGTTTGCAACAGGCAGCCGGTAAGAGAGGAGCTGACTGCAAGAAAACAAAGGCTTGCTGGGGATTTTATAAAATGGTGTTCATGCTGTGTGCTGAAGAGGGCTTTGTGCAGTACTGATAACACCAAGGTTGCAGTGAGCTAACTCGCAGGTGTCTGGTGATAAGTTAGGCGCAGGAGGGCTGTATGTGCTGGACCATGGAGAGAGGCAGAGACTTATAGCTGATCTACTTTCTTCTTTGTTCTTTCCCCTGGCCCCACCAGCCTGATTTCCTTTCCCTCACTAGGACTCCACAGTATTGACCATGCATTTCTTTTACATTTATAAAAAGGTTAAGCATGGGAATGGGTAAGTAAAAGGTGAGGGTACACCTTACAGCAGTTAAGATGAATGAAGTACATCTCTATATGTAGTAGTGAAGGTAAATCTCCAAATCATTGCAAGGACTGAGAAGAGCATGTTGCAGGTGGGTTACTAATATTCAATTTATGTTCAGTTTTGGGCATACAACAGAGTAAAATAAGACTCCAGGTTTAAAAGGTCCAGTAGATAGTATTCCCCTTACTTGCCAGAGTTCAAAAGTGTCTCACTCTGGGGGCCTCTGGTCTAACTCTCTGTGTACCCTCTTAAAAGACCCTTAATGTGGATTGAGGTGGAAAAAAGGCATCCTCTGCTATGATGGGATGAGGATGAGGCAAAGCAAAGCACCCCAGAAAATTCTTTCTTTTAAAAGAGAAAGCCAGGCCGGATGTGCTGGCTCACGCCTATAATTCCAGCACTTTGGGAAGCTGAGGCGGGTGGATCACTTGAGGTCAGGAGTTCAAGACCAGTCTGGCCAACATGGCAAAACCCAGTCTCTACTGAAAATACAAAAATTAGCCAGGCATCGTGGCAGGCACCTGTAGTCCCAGCTCCTTGGAGGCTGAGGCAAGGGAATTGCTTGAACCCGGGAGGTGGAGGTTGCGGTGAGCCGAGATCACACCACTGCACTCCAGCCTGGGCAACAGAGGGAGACTCTGTCTCTAAATAAATAAATAAATAAATAGAGAAAGCCAAGCATACATAGGCACAATGGTAGACTTAGATGTCATCCATCTTGCCATGTGTTTGTCTCTGCATCTCAGGTCTCTTATCTCTTTATTCTCTGGAAGAATTAATTGTAAGCCATTTCATAAAGCTTGTAGATGGGTGATGGGGTTATGTTGGCCACTCACCCTCATGTCTACCACAGGACTTCTGTGCTTCAGAATATGCAGTATTTGATAGGTACTGCTTTGTAAGTGGTCTTTAGGAGTTTTTTGGCACAAATTCCCAGAAGGTAGGAGATGTGAACATGGTTTTACACTTCATTAAGCTCCCAGGTAGGAAATGATCAGGCCCCACTATCGTTCACGTGGAGCATGGGTCTTTGGTGCTCAGCCCTGCACTGGGCACTCGGACATTCACAAAGCCAGGCTTCCAGCTTTGCGGTTTTCATCAATGGTTTAAATTACCTTCCTAGTCAGCTCTCTGCAACTGTCCCCTACAAACAAGCTAAGCCTCAGCCACAGGGTGACTCACCAGGATTACACCATGTACTTTCCCACTTTGAGGCCTCTGCTGCCCATGTCCCTCTGCTTGTGGTGACCTTTCTTCCACCAGTGAACACATATTTACCCAGAAGGACAGAACACCTTTCCTGATTCCCATTGCACCCCTCCCACCTTGACCATCAAATCCTTCCTCTGTGCACTGCTAACCCTTCTCCAAGGATGCCAGGTATTGGATGGAGCTGGGTGCATGTCTGACTCTCCCAGTAGACTGGGAGTTCAGTGAGGGCAGAGGCCTTGGCTTTTTTCATTTACGTACTTTCTGAGATGCAGTGACTGTCACATGCTGGAAGGGATGACACTTGAGTCCGCCATTGTGCCGTGAGCATACTTGGCTCTCGGTACCTATAATTGCTGTCGCCCTGCTCCTTCTTGGGGGCCTCTCTTATCAAAGAGAGCTCAATTCATTTCTGGATCCTAGAGGGTTTTCCGGAAGAGTGACTGTGTAGATGTGGTGGAAAGAGAACTGGCTAAAGAGCCCTGGGTTTTCCTCTCTGCTCTCTCAGCTTCCTGGGCATGAGCAAGCCACTTTCCCTCTCTGGGCCTCAGTCTCTGTCTCTCAGTGGGGCCTGTCACTCACAGGTCTGAACATGTAAGAATCAGTTGCTGTTTGCTGTGCATCTTTCAAGTCAACCTCCCCTGTCTTTCTGTCTCTGTCTGTCTCTTTCCCCTCTGTCCTTCCTCTTAGTGCATAATAAGCCAAGAGTTTACAGTAAAAGCACAGGAAGAGCTGAGTGATGTGTTCTCTTCAGGAAAGTACCTGGTCTCCCAGGGAGCTGGGGGCGCCTCCGGAGCCCCTGCCTCCTGAGCTGTGGCTCCTGAGGACTTTCAGTGTAGACCTGGCAACCCAACCTTAGCCTTTGATGTGGCTCTGACAGTGCTCAATGCATAAGCAGCTCAAATTCAGAGCCGTGGAAAGGCTTGCTGCTTTCTGCCACTGACCCTGGAGACTGATCAGAGGTGGAGGTGTTGGGGGGACAGCCTGGGGGTCTCTCAGGGGAGTGGCACAGAGCATGAATCTTGATAATCACACCTACATGATCCCCAGACTTCAGGTAGGACCAGATTCTTCTTTCACCCAATCTCTCCTAAAGAGGAAACCAGACATGCCCTTTGTAATCTGTGTGCATCCTGAGAAGCCATGCTATGCCCAGAGGAAGTTCCTGGGGGGCCAACGCGTTGAACAATCAGCCCTTGAATCTTCAAGAGGTGTCTATGTTCTTATAAAGAACTGAGAACTCCTAAATTTGTTTGTTCGCATCTTGTTTTTCTTGGTAGAAATAAAGGTGATGGAGGATTCTGAAGATGTGATTTCAATTCATGGCTTTCATTCATTTGTTCATTTATTTTCTTGGCAAACATAAGAGGGCCTATGTTATGCAAGGCACTGTGCTGGGCATCAGGAATACAAAGGCTCTATATAGGTAGGTTGGTAGATAGATAGGGATAGATAGATAGATAGATCAATGGAGATGGAGATATGGATCTAAAACTAGATCCATATCTATATCTTGCAAGGTTTAGAGTCTGGTAGTAGATGCGGGCATCATACAAATAGAGACACAAATAACTGCGGTAACTTTCCAGAGGGAAAATGACAGTGAGCCATGAACTTATAAAATGAAGGAATCCTGATTTATCCTGGGAATTAGGCAAGGCTTCCTGCGTAGGGCTATTTGATCTGAGTACCAATGGAAGGAGACCCCCAAACCTCCTGCTACCAACACTCATCAAACTAATTGTAATATGGGTTCTGGAATTAGGCTGCTTGACTTTCGATGTCTCTACTAAAAAGTAAATAATTTTACAAAGTCATCGAGCACTTAGTCTTCCTTCTTTTACAAAGTTACCCAACCCCAACCCTAGAGTATAGCTTTCAGCCTGAGGTTGTAAGATGGCTGCTGCTCCTCCAGCCATCACAATTATTTTCAGGTGCAAAGAAGGGCAGGATAAAAAACCAAAGGGGACATTTTCTTTCAGAGAAGTTAACCAGGACCTCCACTCATTGAATATTACCTACATCTCATTGGGCAGAACTGGATCTTACAACTACTCCTATTTTCAAGGATGTTGGTGTGTGGGCGGCCACGTTTTGTGTGTGCGTGTGTGTGTGCACGCAGGGTTGGTAGGAGGAATTTTAAATTGAGTATTTTGCCTTTTTGAATGAAATCAGAGGAAACTGGGTGGAAACCAGCTCTGTCTGCCCAGGCTCCGTTGATATTTATTTCCTTTTCATCACCTTTATCTTGTTCCCACTCTTGGCAACACCGACTGAAATTTCTTTTGGGAAATGAACCTGCTCCCAGATGGAAATTCCTGATGGTTTGCCTTCTCGAACCCAAAGAATGAACCTTCAGGATTTTGAATCCTAAGCAGAAGAGACAAAGGTGGCAAAACAGTGGGAGTACATTCATTCCAAGGCATAGTCAGAATTATGCATTCATTTTCTGCTACTTAGAACCCTGGAACTGCTTGATTCTTGTTCTTTTCAGATGCAGACTTGGGTATTTTTTTTTGTTTTTTGTTTTTTTTAAGCTTTCTCTCAGATCCAAGGAGCCAAAGCCTCTGCTCCCTCTTCCTAGATGCCTCCAGTCAGAAGTGGCTTCTTTACCCTGAACACCCAGTTCTTCACTGAAAGCTTAACCTGGTGCTCAGGTCGGTTGGCTTTTCCCTTTTCCATGGTCACCTCTGAGTCTGTCCCCCCGTCCCACCCCCATCTACTAGACTATAAGATCCTTGAAAGCAGAGGCCGGGTCTAATTCATTTTAAAGTCTCTAGCACCTAGTATGGTGATTAGCACATGTGGTTTCTAAATACATGTTTATTGTTGTTGGTTTTGGCAGGCCCAGCAGGGTGCTGGCACCATTATAGGACAGAAAAGCAGAGGAGTGTCTTGGCTGTGGAGGGGCTCCTGACCATGTCTCTAGACCTTCTCTTAGAATCCTACTAGCTGACGGAGTTAGTGACTCCTTATTCCTCAGGAGGTTTTGACTCCTGGAGCCACCTCTCCCTCTATATTACAACAAATGCTGCTGCTGCTTTTTTCCTCCTCTTCCTCCTCCTTCTCCTCCTCCATCTTCTCTTCCTCCTCCTCTCCTCTCCTCTTCTTCCTCTGTCTCTTTTTTATTTTCTCTCTCTCTCTCTTTTTTTTTTTTTTTAAAAAAAGACAGAGTTTTGCTCTTGTTGCCCAGGCTGGAGTGCAGTGACGTGATCTTGGCTCACCGTGACCTCCGCCTCCCAGGTTCAAGTGATTCTCCTGCCTCAGCCTCCTGAGTAACTGGGATTACAGGAATGCGCCACTATGTCCAGCTAATTTTGTATTTTTAATAGAGATGGGGTTTCTCCATGTTGGTCAGGCTGGTCTTGAACTCCCGACCTCAGGTGATCGGTCTACCTCTGCCTCCCAAAGTGCTGGAATTACAGGCGTAGGTGTGAGCCACTGTGCCCGGCCTTTTGCTTTTCATTCTCCTCTTTCTACCCCCTCCTTTTCCTTTGCTGTTATCATAATCTTCATCATCACCACTGTTAACCCATACCAAACACTGTGTCTTACTATGTGTCAGGCAAGTTCAAAGCATTACCGAAGAGGATAAACCTCTTGCCCAAGATTACGGCTAATTTATGGCAGGGTTTCGATTCAAACTTTAGTAAGTTTGGCTCAAAACCTGTGTTCTTGACCCCCACCCCCTTAGTCACAGGTGCTGACAGGGAACTCTGGGGAGGATAGCGAACCTCCCTGGCCATGTCCACCTCCACTTGAACTCCTTCCATGGTCTACAGTGCCCACTGTGGTGTGCACAACTGCTGGCCTGATGGCCCCTGCTTTCCTCCATATGCAGCGAGCCGCCTTTCATGTCGTTTGGTTTCTGTTCCACTTCACATGACCCAGGTTCTAACAGAACCAACCTGCTGGTCACACCAGCACGCTCTGTGCTTGCCTGGCCGGACGCCTTTGCAATGCACTCTGTCTACCTGAAACCCTCTTCTCCAACTCACCTGGGGAAATCGTACCCTTCATTTAAGACCTATGTCGAATGACGGAGGTACATGAAATTCTCCTGGATTCATGCCCATCTCCCCATTTTCAAACCTTAGCTCTGTCTTCTCTAAAGCTCCATGGCACTTCTGATTTTCTTTTTGTGGTCTCAGGAAGCCACACAGGGCAGGGACTAAGGCTTTAAAGACACATGCACTCTGCTAAAATCCCTCTTCAACCCCTTACTGCCTTTGTGAATGTTGGCAAGTTACTTAGCTTTTCTAAGTCTCTTATGAGCTGTGAAAAGGATATACTTTGGGAATATGAGATGATTCTAATAGGATGGCTCATATGCCTGCCCTGACCCTGACACTGCTTTTGTTACATCTGCCACCCACCATTTTTCTGAGGCAAAGATGCTAGGCAGCCCACAGGCCTGACCTTCTTTCCTGTATCTGCCAGGGAACAGATCATCTTCAGGATAAGAGCATTAGAAAATGACACCCTTGGCTTTATCGCTTCTGTCTCATCTGCTAGGGTGCTCATTGCCCTGACAGCAATTTCCTACGTCCCATTCCCTCCGTAGCTGGTGGGCAGCAGCCTAGACATGAATATCTGCTCCATTGAGGATAGGAATTCTATTTCAATGGCTTTGCTAATGGTTTCTTTTATTGGTAGGTCCAATAAGGGGCATTATAAACCTTGCGTGGAGTGGGAGAGGATGTATGCATGTGTGGAAGAAAAACAACCTAGTCCTAGTTATGGAATTGGCTTTAACTCACTGTGAGATCCCATCAAGTCTCTGCCCCCTCTCTAGCCTCAGTTTCTCATCTGTATAATGGGTTGGTGTGACTCAATCCCTAAGCAGCTTCCACCTGGATCAACTCATTGGGGTCTATGAGTCTGTTTCAGGGGAGTCAGCTTGGCTTCTGATGCCCCGTGGTGTTGGAGGAGGGGTGGTTGTTGGTGGCAGGTCAGCCTGAACTATACGAGTCTGGAATGTGTGTGTGGGTAGGGGTCGAGGAGAATTGGACTGGTGCAGGGTTCTGACAAGGGGGTATGTGATGGCTATCTTGAGACAGTAACTGAGAATGCAGTACTACTTGGAATTCTTGAAGACATTGCAGGCAGCCTCTGCATATTTTCTTAAAGGCATGTAGTTAGCATTCACTGAGTATCTACTATACACTCCTGTGGTTGTTAGGAACTTTACATTTGTATTTATATTTTTCATATGGATAGTTGGTTTACTCACATACTTTATGTCAGGGCACAGCATCATCATTGGTACAAGTAACATCTCTGGATTTATTTTTATTTTATTAATATTATTTTCTTCCCCATACCCTTGATCACCTTTCCTACCCTCTTCGACCCCATCCCCACCCCTTCGACCCCATGTAAATAAGGATATACATATTTTTAAAAATGTGCAGTGTTTATGGTGGATGTATAATGTCCTAATGTACATATATGATGGTGTGATGTATATCTCATTCAGTTTCTTATTCCTTCACTTAACATTTTAAGACTCTATCCACATCAATGGATACACTTTTATCTGACATTTCTAACTGGTACATAATATCTCTCAGTGTGCAGCCACTACCTTGCACGTTTTCCTTCTCCTGGGAATGGTGTATACATTGCCTCCAGCACCCAGTGATCAGAAGCGGAGATGCAGAACTGCTCTGTGTATGTCCTGCATGAACTTTCTCCCACTGTTCTTTAAAGGCAGCCATTTGCTACCAACAGAGATAGTTTTATGTGCTACATAGTGTGGCTATTAGTAACACGGAAATATATTGTATTTGCCCTGTGGAGATCCTATCAGTTCCATATTGGTAAGTCATGACTATCTCTCTTTGCTTCCTAAACTTTTCTATTTTAGTAGATCAGAAACAGGCCTCAGGCTAACTTATTTTCAGGCAGCACACTTTAGCTGAAATTTAATCATGTTGGAAATCTAATTAAGATGTAATTTAACAAAATGTATTTATTTAAACGGTTTCTTCTATTTTAATAAGCAAAGCTGATTTTCTATTTAAAGAAGTGACACTTCATATTTAATAGAATCTAAAATGCCACTGATTATAAAAATCACTATTACATATTCCATTAAGAAAGAAAAATTATTCTGTTAATTAAACCATCATATACCATTGCCTGTAAGAAGCATGCTGTTTTCAGGGATGTTAAAATGTGAATAAATGTACATCTATTTCTGTTTTCTTTGACAAAAAAAGTTATTTAAGTAAAAAGAAAAAGATTGGCTTAATAAAAAATAAAAAATGACATTGTGGGCCTTAATTGAATTTGGCAGGAAGGAGGACACTGGCAGAGGAATGTCTGCAGTCTGAGAAAGGACATTATGTCATGGGGATGATCATCTCCTCAGCCATGTAAGGGAGGTATTGTTATTTCTGTTTAACAGGCAAGAAAAACCTGGGGCAGAGAGAAGTGGCCTTCTCAAGACCACAAGGTTAAGAGGAAATTTAAACTCAGGCAGGCAGGTCAGAAGGCCCACTTCCAGGCACCAAAGTCTGTAAGCCTTGTGACCTGATTCCAGCATGGCCTGTCTCCTGCACCTTCTCTCTGAGAGGTGATGGCAAGTGCTCAAAGCCTGGCCTGTTTCCCTCTAATCCTGAGCCCTTCAAAGCACCTGAACCCTCCCATGTTGGCAACCTCTTATCACTCCCACTCAAGTGTGACTTAGTGTGTTTGTGTTCGGGTGCCTTTCTCACAGTGGCTACATCATTATCAAATGGGGAAGTCAAATGATGATGAATGGACGTTTCTCCACTGTGGACTGCAGTAAAGGATTGGGACAGAGAATGGTAACAGTTGTAGTAGTAATTTCTTTGTTAGTTATTGTCTCTTCCTTTTTTTTTTTTTTTTTCCAAGAGCTTCCTTCTGTCACCCAGGTTGGAGCACAGTGGCACAATCTCCACTCACTGCAACCTCTGACTTCTGGGCTCAAGCGATTCTTGTGCCACAATCTCCTGAGTAGCTGGGATTACAGGTATGTGCCACCACGCCTGGCTAATTTTTGTATTTTTAATAGAGACAGGGTTTTGCCATGTTAGCCAGGCTGGTCTTGAACTCCTGGCCTCAAGTAATCCACCTGCGTCGGCCTCCCAAAGCTCTGGAATTACAGGCGTGAGCCACTGTACCCAGCCAGTTACACGCTCTTTCACTTATATTTTTATTTGATCCTCACCACGATTATGTGAGTAGGCATTATCCACATTTCACAGATGTAAAATTTGACAGTACTAACTTGCCCCAAATCACACAGTTACTAATTGGTACAGTTGTACGTGGAGCTATGAAGGCATTGCCTACTCCTTTTTTAAAAGTTAAACTTTTTATTTGGAGATAATTGTAGATTCACATGCTGTTATAAGAAATATATCAGACAGATCTGAGAGAGCTGGTGTAGTACTGGCTTTACCAGTTTCTCCCAGTTGTAACATCCTAACAAATATAGTACAATAGCATAACCAGGGTGCTGGGTATTGATGCAACCAAGATACATAACATTTTAATAGATCTGTCATCTGATATTGCCCTTTTATTGTCACCTGGCCTCTCTCTCCTGAACCTCTCCCACCCTGACTCCTGGCAACAATGAATCTATTCTTCATTTCTATAATTTTGTCATTTCAAAAGTGTTACATAAATGGAATCCTACATTATGTAACCTTTTGAACTTGGCCTTTTCTCACTCAGCTTAATTCTCTGGAGATTGATGCAAGGTTTGCCCCTTTTTCTTGCTGAGTGCTATTCCCTGGTATGAATGAATCACAGTTTGTTTAACCAGTAACCTGTTGAAGGACTCCTGGTTTGTTTCTAGTTTTTGGCTATTATGAATAAAGCTGCTGTGAACAATCATGCACAGGTTTTTGTGTGAATATAACTTTTCAGTTCTCTGGGATGAATGCCTAAGGGCACAATTACTGGGTTGTATGGCAGTCCACATTTTGTTTTATGAGAAACTTCCAGACTGTTTCCAGAATGGCCGTACTATTTTACACCTCCATCAGCAGTCATGAGTGACCCAGTTCCTCTGCAGCCTCACCAACCTTTGTTTCCTTTCACTACTTTTTATTTTAGCTGTTTTGATAGGTGTGTCGCTAGACCTCATAATGGTTTGAATTTACATTTCCCTAATGGCTAATGATGTTGAGCATCTTTTCATGTGCTGAGCTGTCATCTGTTTGTCTTCTCCAGTGAAATATAGTCATGCACCACCTAATGATGTTTCCGTCAACAACGGGCCACATACATGATGGTTCCACAAGATCATAACGGAGCTGAAAAATTTCTATTCCTTAGTGATGTCTTAGCCATTGTAACCTTGCAGCAGAACGCATTACTTTTGTGTTCATGGTGATGCTGGTGTAAATAAACCCACTTCACTGCCAGCTGTATAAAAATATTCGGTATATATGTAACACTTGATATGCAGTAATTATAAAAAACAACTGTGGTGCTGGTGGACACATTTGCTAATGTTTTTATCATTATTTTAGAGTATACTCCTCTTACTTCTTTTAAAAAATGTTAACTGTAAAACAGCCTCAGGTAGGTCCTTCAGGAGGTATTCCAGAATGAGGCATTTTTATCATAGGAGAGACAGCTTCATGTATGTTATCGCCCCTGAAGACCTTCTAGCAGGACAAGGCGTGGAGGCAGAAGACAGTGATATTAATCATCCTGACCCTGTGTAGGCCTAACCTAATGTGCGTATTTGTATCTTAGTTTTTAACAAAAAGTTTTAAAAGTAAAAAAATAAAAAATAGAAAAAGTTTATAGAATAAGGATATAAATAAACTATTTTTGTACAACTGTACAATGTGTTTGTTTTACACTAACCATTTTACAAAAGACTCAAAAAGTTTTAAAAAAATTACAAAGTTTATAATGTGAAAATGTTATAGTAAGTTAAGGTTAACTTTCTGAAGAAAGAAAAAGTTTAAAACATAAATTTAGCATAGCCTAAGTGTACAGTATTCATAAAATCTGCAGTCATGTACGGTAATGTGCTAGACATTCATGTTCACTCACCCCTCATTCACCAACAGAGCAACTCCCAGTCCTGCAAGCTCCATTCATGGTAAGCGCCCTATACAAGTGTACCATTTTTAAATCTTTTGTACTTTATTTTTACTGTACTTTTTCTTTGCTTAGATACATAAGTACTTACCATCATGTTACAATGACCTACAGTATTCAGCTGAGTAACATGCTATACGGGTTTGTAGTCTAGGAGCAAAAGGCTAGACCATATAGCCTAGGTTTGTAGTAGGCTATATCATCTAGGTTAGTGTGAGTGCACTCTATGATGTTTGTACAATAACGAAATTGCCGAATGATGGATTTTTCAGAGTTGAGTGTGATGCATGACTGTACTTTTTCCCTCTGAATTCCCTTCCATTTTCCCCCAACACCCTTTTTTTTAAATGGAAATTTTTATTGAGTTAATTATAAATTCACATGCAATTATAAGAAATAATGAAAAGATGAATAACCTAATTAAAAGGTGGGCAACGAGTTGGAATAGATATTCTTCCAAAGAAAATACACAAGTGGCCAATAAGCACATGAAAACATGCTCAACCTCATTAGCCATCAGAGAAATGCAAATTAAAACCACAATAAGATACCACTTCACACCAATTGGGTGGTTATAATAAAAAAGACTAATAATAACAAGTGTTGATGAGAATATGGAGAAATTGGAATCCTCATTCCAATAATGGGTATGTAAAATGATGCAGATGTTTTGGAAAACAGTCTGACAGTTTGTCAAAAGGTTAAATGTAGAGTTAGTTACCATAGATTCGGCAATTTCACTCCTAAGTATATACATCAGGCAACTGAAAACATATGTCCACTCAAAGACCTGTACATGAATATTCATAGTAGCATTATCCATAGTAGCCAAAAATTGGAAAAACCCAAAAATGTCTGTCGAATGAGGAATAAACAAATACAATGGATAATAATTTAGCAATAAAAAGAAATGAAACTTTGACACATGGTACAATAAATGCTCAGTAAAATAAGTCAGTTATAAAGGACCACATATTTCATGACTCTTCTTGTATGAAATTTACACAATAGGCAAATCTGCAGAGACAGAAAGTAGATTAGCAGTGGCCTAGGGCTTGGGAAATGGTGGGGTCAGAAAGTAATGGCTAAGGAGTAAGGGGTTTCTTTTTGTGATAATGAAAATGCTCTACAATTGATTGGGGTGATAGACACACAACTCTGTGAATACACTAAAAGCCATTGCATTGAGACCTTGAACGAGTGAATTGTATGGTATTTGAATCAATAAAAAACAGTAAAACTGTTTTTAAAGATAGAAATAATACAGAAAAAATCTGTGTACTCCTTGCCCTTTTTCCCCCAATGGTACTATCTTGCCAAACTATAGCACAATAGGAAATTAAGACCAGAATATTGAGATCGATGCAATCCACTGGTCTTATGTAGATGTCCCCTGTTTAACTCGTTCTCTTTCCTCTGTCTCTCTTTTTCTGTGTTTACTTCTATACATTTTATCACACATGTAGATTTGTGGATCCACCATGACAGTCAAGATACTGAACAGAATACTGCCTTAAGCTCTGTTCACTGTAGGTTCTGTTTGAAGCAGCACTCCAGAGACCTTTAGTTTTTCCTCACTATTAATTATCAGAGGTGAGGCAGCTACCCCTCTTGCCTCCACAGCTTCCCACCCCTCCTCATCGGTGTCAGAGACGGAACTCACAGAGGAACATGAATTCCCACCCACGCAGGAGGGATGCAAGGTTGGGATCTCAGGCACCATTCATCTAGATTCTAGAGTCACCCACACTTAAGAGGAGGAAAGTATCTTACCAAAGGAAGGAACATGAATTCTGGAAGAGGGATACGCCCCCGTGTCTCCATACCTCGCTTTTTCCTCCCACCAATTTCGGAAGTGATTTCTGTAACTCCCAAGCCCGGTCTGCGAATTGTCAGCGCTTTTGGAGATCCGGTATTTATTGGGTCGCCACTAGCAAACACTCTCAGGGAAAGGACTGGCAATGAATCATCTGTACTAATCCCTGTGTTTTCATCAGTCTTGCTTCGGTGCAAGGGGACAGCCCCAGTTGTTCTATATCATCATCACTTTGGTTTCTCTCAAAATGTTTGCTCAGAAAAAGCCCAGAGTTTGGCCTCGGTTCACTTTGGGCTTCCAGGGGAATTTCCCATCCTCCTTGGACTCCATGGGTGAAGCTGCTTGAACGTTCGCTCCTTACTCAGCAGGGCAGATGGTAAAGCTGGTGCCAGCACAAATGTCTTTTGGGATCGAAGGCAAGTTTAGCAGAATCATATAATTCGAGAAAAGAGATGTGGGAAGGAGTAGTAGTCATTACTCTCCATTTCTCAACTCTGATTCCAATGACCCCAAATCACCTGTCCCATCATAGTTGACTACATGCTAATCCCTACTTTACCACCTACCTGGATCTTATAACTCAGCCAAGGTCTGGCCGTCTAAACTGTATCGTTATGCATATGCACCCCATATGACCTCACCTGTGGCCACTGAACTCTGACCACATCACCCCTTCCAAACCTTAGACCCTAGACCCATGATCCCAATTAAACTTAGCATTGTGACTGGCACATGGCAAAATATCAAAAACATAAGCATTAATGCTAGTGGTTATAATTATACCTCTGACTAATTGAGGACTAATTATACCTCTAATTGTGCATCAGGCAGTATGCCATATCTTTTTAAAAAATTTTTATTTTTAGTTATGGGGTAAATGTGCAGATCGTGCAGGTTTGTTGCGTAGGTAAACATGTGTCATGGTGGTTTGCTGCACCTATCAACCCATTACCTAGGTATTAAGCCCAGCATGCATTAGATATTTTTCCTAATGCTCTTCCTCCCTGCACCCCACCCCCCGACAAGCTCCAGTGTGTGTTATTCCACTCCCTGTGCCCATGTGTTCTCATTGTTCAGCTCCCACTTATGAATGAGAACATGTGGTGTCTGGTTTTCTGTTTCTGTGTTAGTTTGCTGAGGATAATGGCTTCCAGCTCCATCCATGTCCCTGCAAAGGATATGATCTCATTGCTTTTTATGGCTGCATAGTATTCCATGGTGTATATGTGTCACATATTCTTTATCCAGTCTATCGTTGATGGGCATGTGTGTTGATTCCATGTCTTTTCTATTGTGAGTAGTGCTGCAATGAACATACGCATGAATGTAATTTGTAATATGATGATTTGTATTCCTTTGGGTATATACCCAGTAATGGAATTGCTGGGTCAAACGGTATTTCTGGTTCTAGATCTTTGAGGAAGCCACATCTTTTATAAGCACATTCTCACAACTGTGTGAAACAAATAGACGCTCAGAGATGAAAAGATGTGTCCAAGATAACATAATGTAATGGTGGTAAAAATTGTAATAATAAATTAGAATTTTTCTCTTTTAGTCATAGTTTCCTGGCAACCTCCTACCTCCTTCAAGTTCATCATTCCAGAGAACAGGTATTGACCTCCTTAGCAAAACCATATCCTTGCAAACGGTTTTTTTTTTTTTTTTTTTTTTTTTTTTTTTTTTTTTTTTTTTTTTTTGTGAGACGGAGTTTCATTCTGTTGCCCAGGCTGGAGTTCAGTGGTGTGATCTTGGCTCACTGCAAAGTCTGCCTCCCGGGTTCATGCCATTCTCCTGCCTCAGCCTCCTGAGTAGCTGGGACCACAGGTGCGTTCCACCATGCCTGGTTAATTTTTTTGTATTTTCAGTAGAGACGGGGTTTCACCATGTTAGCCAGTATGATCTCGATCTCCTGACCTCGTGATCCTTCCCCCTCGGCCTCCCAAAATGCTGGGATTACAGGCGTGAGCCACCACGCCTGGCCTCAAGCTGGTTCTTATAGAGAAGAAAATAATTTGCTGAATTCATTTATCTTTCATTTATCACATCAAATGCTAAGCCCAGAGGACTCCTCAACATTTACCTCTGTATACCATTAAGGCTCAGCATGAGGTTGGCTCAAGCGGTATTAGTCAGGGTTCTCCAGAGAAACAGAACCAGTGGGAGATATATACACACACACACACACACACACACACACACACATATATATATATACACACACACACACACACACACACACAATGGAAACAGAATACATTGAATATTCAGAGAATATTCAGAGAGAGAGAGAGAGAGAGAGAGAGAAAGGGAGGGAGAGTTCAGGAGGTGTTTAATAACTGACTCACATGATTATGAAGGCTGGCAAATCCCAAATCTCGGCCCACTAGAGACCCAGAGAAGAGTTGATGGTGTACCTCAAGTCTGGAGGCCATTTGCTGGCAGAATTCCTCCTTCCTCAAGAGAAGGCAAAGTTTTTCCTAAGGCCTTCAACTGATTGGATCACCCACATTATGGAGGGTCATCTGTTTTACTCAAAATCTACTGATTTAATATCAATCTTATCTAGAAAATAGCTTCACAGCAACATCCAGACACGTTTGACCGAATATCTAGGTACTGTGGCCTAGTTACATTGACACATAAAATTAGCCATCACAGCAGCCTAGGGTTTTACGGAAAGGAGAAGGCAGAGTGGGAGGAAAGAGAGGACGGAACCATCCTGTGTTCTAGTTTGTAACTGCCTGGGCATTTGAACAACAAAGGAAAAGTGCTTAAGATAAATGAAACAGGCATCCAGAACAGAGTGTGGTTCTTGCTTCTACTCTGCTTGGGGAGCTGCCAGGCAAAGCCACTTCACAGGATGCTGCAGTAATATCAGGCAGCTCCCCCAAAGAACATGGCAGTGTAGTGCCTGCCACGCCAAGAAAGGCTCAAGTTTAGCTTTCTCAAACTGCTCTTGGTTCCTGTGTGCCGTGGACAAGACCTAGAAGCAGCTGAGAGCTTCTAGGGGTATGATGCTCATTAGAGGGTCTCACCATAGCAGGGCCAAAGTGGCTCTGTAGTAAAGGCTGCACAGACAACAAACCATCTGACCTGAGGCTGAATGGATTCATGGAAAGTCCCCAGAAAGGTCTGGAAGTAGTGTGGCTGAGGTAGCCAGGGAGCACCTACACTTTGCCCAAAAAGAGACAGCAGACTCTAAGTTTCATCTGCTAAAGAGTTCAGTTGCAAACACTAGCAGGGCAGATGCAATTAGCTCAACAATGTTCCTTCTGACACCAGCATTCAACAGGCTCTGTGACTCAGGGCTCCAACCTACAGAAGGCACCAAGGAGAGGAGTTGGTGATGGCTGGAAGAAAAACCATAGATTGGACTTCATTATTTTTTTTTTAGAGAGAATAAAAAGTTCTTAAAGGAACTATTTAAAATTATTGGCTCAAACTAAGAATAAACTATATAGAATTCATTTTTTTTTTTTACTTTTTATTTTTGAGACAGGGTCTCACTCTTTCACCTAGGCTGGAGTGCAGGGCATTATCACAGCTCACTACAAGTGATCCTCCCACCTCAGCCTCCCAAATAGCTGGGAAAGGAGATGCACACCACCAAGTCCAGCTATTTTTTATTTTTTTATTTTCAGTAGAGAGGAGGTCTTGCTCAGGCTGCTCTCAAACTCCTGGGCTTGGGCAGTCCTCCCACTTGGACTCCTAAACTGCTGGGATTATAGGTGTGAGCCATCGCACCTGGCTAAACCATATAGAATTTAAAGTCCACACTTTTATCTGCTAACTGAAATGAAGGCTTAGATTCATTAGACAAAGCAATACATATCAGAGTTGAAGTGTGGGTACATTTGTGAACTTGTCGCACTGTTAAGTGGTAAATACAGAAGTTTGAAAACCAGGTCTTTGTAACTTCAAACCGAACTCTTTGTGCTGTCTCCTGTACAGTGTCATTGTAGTAAACTGACAGTCCCCAAGAGCCTTCATCACCACTGGCTAACCTGCCTCGCTCATGTTCTCTAGCCAGGGCCTTCTGAGGTTTCCTTAAAGTCAACTTAGGCTAACAGATAAAGGACACTTTCATCACTTCTTTGTATGACCCACTGCTATACTTCATAACTTTTATTTTGAGAAACTTATAAAAAATACAGAAAAGCACTCATAATACGATCATTCACACATATTGCCACTATCCAAATTAACAAATGCTAAGATCTTATCGTATTTCCTTCTAGCCTTATCATATTTTCCTCTGATGTTAAAAAACATCAGGAAAACATTGCAGATGAAAATACTGTTTCTTTTGACCATGATCCCTGGACTCATTTTCCTTCTACCTTTCCCAGAAACAACCAGGTTCATAATTTGACGTGGATTCTAGTTCATTAAAAATATATGGTTTTATGCACACAAATCACACACATGCATGCATCTATGAAAAATACAAAACATTTTGTGTGTTTCAAAATTTAATTAAATGGCATCCAACTGCATTTGCATTGGTCACTGCATTTTTCACTTAATCTTAGCTTTAAAGACTACATGTTAATGATTCTAGTTATTCATCTGCTACATTTTATTTGATCTCCTATTGATGGACATTTGATTTTTTTCAATTGCTTAAAATTTATAGCTGTAATTCCGGTGGACGTCTCTGTATATGTTTCTATGAACATCTGTATGTGTCTACCTTTGGTATGCTTCTGGAATGGGAAAGCCTGGCTTTCTCATACTTGTATGAGGTAGTTATCACACTAGGAGCTCAATAATTTGTGTATGTCCCTGTCTGTCCACCTAGAGTTCCTTGAGGTCAGGGGCCATGCTTTATTCATCTCTGTATTGCCAGTGTCTGACATATGATTTTGAAATAAATGAATAAATACAAGCAAAAATGAAGTGCCTGTATCCCTCTCTGATTTCACAAAACAGCTTCATCCTCACCCTGGCATGATGAGAGTAAAGGGAATTCCCTTCTGCAACTTACTATGTGCATTACTCACAGGGTTGCATTTAATGACCACAACTTTCTGAGATGTACCACTTTACAAGTGAGGAAACTGAGGCTTAGAAAGGTGAAACATTTGGGAAACTGAGGCAGATAGCTCACTTGAGGTCAGGAGGTCAAGACCAGCCTGGCCAACATGGTGAAACCCCGTTTCTACTAAAAATACAAAAACCACACAAACAAACAAAAACAACAACAACAACAACAACAACAAAACAATTAGGTGGACATGGTGGTGTGCACCTGTAGTTCCAGCTACTCAGGAGGCTGACTCAGGAGAATCACTTGAACCCGGTAGGCGGAGGTTGCAATGAGCCAAGATCACGCCACTGCACTCCAGCCTAGGTGACAGAGTGAGACACGGCCAGTAAGGAGTAAGGGTGAGAACTGAACCCAGACCTGCCCAAATCCAGCACCTACGGCCTCTCCATTCTCATTTGCTACCTCTCAAACCACTGGACATGTGCCGTGGAAACATTCTGATCTTTTGCCTTCATAAACATGACATCAGCTTGAACAATTCTCTCCCCTTCGATATAATTTTTTTCCCCTCAGAGTCTGGGGAAATTACCTTCATTAATTATCTCACAGCTTTGACTAATTAACTCACATCCTTCTCTCTTGTGCTTTGAGTCTATGTGTTAGAATCCTAAAATGTTAGCAGGATGCTTTGGTATGAGTGAGGTCAACCTCTTCATTTTAGAGATGGAGTGAATGACACATGGATAAGGAGACAAAGTGCATTAGAAGTTGAGTCAGCCCCGGGTCTCCTGGGACTGGATCTGGTGCCCTGTGATTAGTCTTTTAGATTATCTGATGGAACTGGCTCTCCTCCGCCAGGGAGGAGAGCTGGGTAATGTATGGGTTTGCCTTCTTACTGATATTCAGAGTAATAGAGAAGAGACTAAACAAGGATCAGGGTCCAGGAACCAAGGAACATTCTATCAGTGAAATCAAACTTAGAAAGCACTGGATAGAATCTCCAAAGGATGCTAAATTTGCTGGACTAAAGTCAGAGGAGAAAGCAGGCTTGACTGCAGAAGGAATATATTAGTCAGGGTAGGCTAACTGCAAACAGCTCCATAAGCTCAATGGCATAACACTATAAAAATGTATTGTTTGCTCATTGCTTCTGTTGTGTTTGATCTCTGCTCTGTGCAACTGTTCAGGAATGCTCTTTCCATCTTTGGACTCTTCCCTCTCCAACACGCAGTCCATAAAGTCAGCACTAGCAAGTATAGGAAGCCCATGGTGAGTCCAGGCGAGTCTGGGGTAGAGCTTAGACTAGAGCAGGCATTCCTGGTTTCATGTCCAGTGACTGGTATTTCTACCACACCGTTCTGCCTCTCAACATCTCTGCTCCTCAGGTTGCTCCTCTCTGAAGTGGGAATTATATAGCCTGCTCTGCCCACCCCTATGGCTGTGAGTTCAGATGCTAGAATTGTTTTTGTAAATGGGTGCATATTGTGCAAATATAAGGATGGCTGTGGTTTCTTTTTTACATGACATGTAGCCAAGCATCCTGCTCGCCCCTACCTGGTGTCCTTTCCCTTATGGCTTTGAAAGTAGAAGACAAATTTGAGAAACATTCCTTCGTAAATGGGAAGATAGTTGTGTTGTGTCCTGTCAGGACTTAGTCTGTGGCAAAGGAAATATCTCCTTTCAGGCGGTGCCAGTGGACCCATGTTGTGTGTGCACTTTGACACTGAGGGTCAGTTCCTACCTTTCCCAGGCCTTCCCACCTTCAGCCATCAAGCTTATATCTTGGTGGCCAGTCACTAACCTTGAACCTTGCTGCAGCACCATCAGACCCTGGCAGGGTAGTTGGTTGTCTTGAGCATGGAATTTGGAATCCAGTAACTCTGGATTAAACCTTCATTCTAGAGTTTAGTGGCCTCAATTTCTTCATCTATAAATGGGGAGAATAACTTATAAGGTAGTTTTGAAGTCTAAGTGAGCTCATTATGAAAACTGCTTAGCAGACTGACTGTAAATAGGCAGCATTCAGGAAAGTTGCGGTTATTTTCATGCCATATCCAATGTGCTAGAGATGAGTTCTGGGTTCTTGCATAATGGTTGAGTCAGACCTGCATCTTGTGGCTTCCCTGTTGGCCCTGTTTCTATGAGCAGCCTTCTGGCTCAGTGTCCCTTTCCTGCCAGTCCCAATTCCTGCCCTAAGCCTTAGTCATCTTAGTTGAGACCTAAAGACTATATAGCCCTGGTGAGGCCAGATCCTATGCCCCGCTACAGCACTCTCCAACCCTGTCTGCTGGATTCCCATGGTGGGCTCCATCACCTTGACCACCTGGGTACTGAGGATTGAAATGTAAAGCTTTTACTGAGGCTGTTCACTGTTTGGCCCACATAGACCTCGCTGATTTGGTCTCCTATGGAGCTCCTGGTTCTCACTGTGTAACCACAGTGAGCTTCTGCCTCAGCTTATCAGGCCTAAGGCAGAGCCTGAGACAAGGGCTTAGGAGGTGCCCCAGGATATAGGGGCGAGGGACCAGGAGTGAGGGTAAGACAGGGATGGAGGAAAAGCCAATATGTGATATGCTCAATTAGTTCCTGCTCTGTGCAACCATGGATCCCCATGAGGCCCCCTCTGAATTGTCCTGTAGAAGCCTGGGACATTCGTCCACTGGTCTTCTCCCTCACTAGCTGATGTTCTACTTTGAAAATATTTCTGGCTCAGATCTGAGTGGGCTTCCCATACTCTTGAGAAAGCCCTAAGGCAGAGAAGTGGAGAGCCTTAGAGGCACGTGCTTGAAGGAGAACCTGACCACTGCATCGGCTCTGAAACCAGAGATGATATGCACATAAAAGTGTTGGCAGAAGCCATTTTACTTAGCAAGATGCTTCCTCCCCAGGCTTTGTGCATTAACTATGCCACGGACCACATTGAAGGTCTAGGTTCATGTTACCTTTTCAGAGAGTTCTTTCTTGACCTACTATTTGTAGGTGCCAACCTGTGGTTACTCCATCCCATGCAATTTCCTTCCTGCAACCCTTTTCTAGCAGCCTAGCTAGTGATGCTTAAAATCTATCAGCCCACAAGTGTATCTAGGTCTTGGGATAGGTTTAAACAAGACATACACCAGACTTGGACTGGGGTCATTATGTAAAAAGAGGTGCCGAGTACAGTGGCTCAGGTTTGTAATCCTTGCACTTTGGGAGGCCAAGTTGGGTGGATTACCTGAGGTCAGGAGTTCAAGACTAGCCTGGCCAACATGGTGAAACCCCGTCTCTACTAAAAAAAAAATTACCCTGAGGTGGTGGCAGGCACCTGTAATCCCAGCTACTCAGGAGGCTGAGGCAGGATAATTCCTTCAACCCAGCAGGTGGAGGTTGCAGTGAGCAGAGATGTCCCCATTGCACTCCAGCCTGGGTGACAGAGCGAAACTCTATCTCAAAAAAAAAAGAAGAAAAAGAAAAAAGAGGTGTAAGATGCCAATGCCAGTCCAGTTAGCAGGTGCCAAAGGAGTGCTAAAGCTTTAGTTGATTATCAGATGTTAAGAGTAGAAGATGTCAAGAGGTGAGGGGAGCAAATCAGGAGGCGACCAGACAGCTTGGTGTTATTTGCAGACAATGTTGGGCTGATAGGAAGCTCTCTTGGGAATGGAAAAGATGCATCTTCTGGTCCTGGTTTAGGCCTATGTAACAGCACTTCTCTGTATGGGGTTTTGTTCCCTCAGTGTGGCCATGGAAGGGTGGGAGAACTGACCACTTCCTTACACAACTCAGTGAGGATATATGTCCATCTGGTTGCAGTTTGTTTCCAAACTCTGAAGGCAACGAGACTCTCAGACCGGGAAATAGGTTCTTCTGAGTGTTGCTGCAAAGAAAAATGGCTTCGGCAGACACTTCGTATGCAGCTTTCAGTGGCCCCTGGGATTCAGGAGACACTGAACTGGAGAACAGCAGTGTATGCCTTCTGTGGACTACAGTTTCCAAGCTGCTGGTGAGAGCCATTTCTCCATTAGGCCAGCTCAGCAAGACCTGCTTGTCTGAATACAGTGTGAGTCACCCTCCAGACTGTGGTCAGGAGCTGAGGCTGCAGGTTTCCCTTTACAGTGACCTCATAATCCCTGTCTCAATTCCCCCATGCTGCAGAAAAAAAAAAAATCTCCATTCTTCAGGAGGAGCCTGCAGAATGATGTGCCTGACTTGCAGGCAGAGAAGACATTTGGGTGCTTGTCCTTTCATCCTGTAGGTTTGTTTCTCCTTCAAGCAGAATTGCAGCATGAAGTGACCTCTCTTCTCAGCTTTTTCCCTTGCTGCGGTCAGGTTCTGCAGTTTCTGATGGTGGAATTTCCATGGTAGAAGGAAAATGGGATTATCATTACCATTTGTATCCGAACTGTGTGGGCTGACTTTTTTGCACCATTAACAGTGTATTGATTATGTTCATAGCCATCTTCACAGCTCCGAGATGATGGGGTTCTAAATGAAAGCGCTCCATTTTAATCCTAATTGTATTAAGTGGTGCATGTCCTCAATGGTGTAGTTTTAAAATTAACCTCTCTGTGTCACAGTTTCCTTCTTTGTATAATGGAGATAATAATACTACTTGCCTGATAGGATTTTCGTGAGGATTGAGTTTTTACATGAGAAACACTTACAAAAGTGCTGGCATATGTCAGGAACTGTGATAAGTGTTTGACGTTATTACTTTTAGCATCATCATGCATTTAAAGATGGTGAATCTTAGGAAAAGAAGTCACATATCTTTTGAAAAGTGGTAATCTGTAAGCAATTTCATGTTTTTAATATTCTTCTATAGTATTTTTTTGCAGAAGGATTTGCAATGGTTTATGGATTAAAGAGAAAGCAAACTTCAATCATTGGGATGAAAAAGAGAACAGAGACCAGTGGGAGAAACTAGAACAAATTATGCCATAGACATAGATGTGATGATTGGAATAAGTGGCCAGTGAGTTTGTCCTTACTTTCCCTGCAGCTAAGGAGCTGGTTGACACATATTTCACTCCCTGATTACAGCATCAAATATACATTCATTTGCAGAAATAAATTCTTTGGGGGCTTGGTGGGGCAGATACTGTAGGAATCTACCATGTGGTTCCCTTAAGTATAAATGACTTTGAGTACAGTTTATTGTATCTCCTCGTTTAGTTTTACTATGAATAGCTGTTAAAGATGTGAACCTCTGGAAGATCAAGGACTTTGCCTTATGGAATGCAAATAACCAAAGTAGAAATCGTAGTATAAATGAAACACAAATACAAGTGTTGGCTGCAAAGTGCTATCTCATACTTAGCAGAGATATACTTAAATCTTACATTTGCTTCCTTCCCTCTGTCCTCAAACTCCTCCATAAAGCAACTGCATGACCCAAGGCACTTGACCTAATCTGTCTGCTCTTCCTCCTAAATTAACTGAGAGCATTCGTACTAGTTCCACTTATTGAGCAGCCAGTCAAATGGTTATTGATCATTTATGTTGTGTGAAGGATGTTTGTAGAGAGTCAAGGGAGATACCATTTACTGGGCACCGATTATATGCCAGACACAGACTGAGACACTTTATATACACCACTGCATTTGTTGCAGTCATATGAAATAGTTATTCTTATTTCTGATTTATATATGAAAAAAATTGTATCTCAGAGACATTGTGTAACGTGACCAAAGTCACATGGCTACTTTCATAGCAGAACCAGGACTTCAAACCACTCATCAATTAATTCATTTGTTGACTTTGCATATTGCTATCATCTTTGCCAGGTACTGCTGATACAAAGAATGGCTAAGGAATGATTCCTGCCTCCAACACACCCTCAATTTGGTCAAAGAGGCAATTTCCTGACTCCATGCCCAGAAGTCTTGGGTATAACCCAATCTCAAGCCTTAGTTTTGAAGACGTGTATTACATGATATACATCCAGCCATTTAAATTTCATTTGAATGCCCTTGGGAATTATGTGGGGAAAAAGAAAAGGATTCAGTGGTGACTGAGGCTGGGGGCTGGATGCTATCATAACATCATATCTCTTTTTACACTAAAGGTCTCCTTTACAGGGATGAAGTCTTTGAGCAAGACTCTTGTAACTCTCTAAGTCAAGTTTAGACAGGCTCATCTAAAAGTGAAATTTTGCCTGGAACAATCTCTTGCAGAAATTATCCTGACCAAAGAGGCAGTGAGATTCTCCTGCAATAGAACATGGCCAAGGCTGCAGATTTCTTTTCCAGTAAGGTACTTGCTTTGGAGAAACTAATTAAACCCTGAATTTTTAGAAGGTTTAGGATTTTGTCAACTTGCAATTATGGATCCTTCCCAGCATGTTCCCTGAGGGAAGGACTCTGCCTGTGCAGAGGAACAGTTGACACTTCTGTGTTTATTCCCCTTTCTGTCTCCCCCAGGAGTCATATTCTTAAGAATAACATCTGTGTTTTGTGGTGTCTTGACTCTTCCATGATTGTCCTTCCTTTTGTTGCATTTGAAACTCAGGCTGGAGACTGAAAACCTGGAATAGAAACGTTTTTGACAGCTTGCATGCAACAACTAACTCAACAACAGGTAAGCACACTTAAGGGCTGGAGGGAACATTACAATACCACTTTATTCAATGTCTGAACCACCCCCAAGACCTAGAGTTGTTCCAATATCTTCCAGTATCACTTCTATAACAGCTTGTTGGTTCTTTGCGTGGCTTTGGTTATTCAGAGTTCTTTTCTTTTTTCATTATTATTATTATTATTATTATTATTATTGAGACGGAGTCTTGCTTTTTCGCCCAGGCTGGAGTGCAGTGATGCAATCTCAGCTCACTGCAATCTCCACCTTCCGGGTTCATGCCATTCTCCTGCTTCAGCCTCCCAAGTAGCTGGGACTATAGGCATCCGCCAACACGCCCGGCTAATTTTCTGTATTTTTAGTAGAGACGGGGTTTCATCATGTTAGCCAGGATGGTCTCAATCTCCTGACCTTGTGATCCACCCGCCTTGGCATCCCAAAGTGCTGGGATTACAGGCATGAGCCACCGCGCCCGGCCCAAAGTTCTTTTCTTATTGGAATGCAGTTTGTTCCCTTATAGATTTCACCATCAGATCCTAGTTCTTCTCTGTCACACAGTAGAGTATGTCTGTTTTCTCCTTTCCATGACAGATGTTCAGAGATTTTAGGACAGAGATTATGTCCCTACTTATTATTCCATTTTTCTTTCTAAAGAGGTGGACTTTCTGGTTTCTCACTATCCTGGTGGTCTAAATATGCTCCATTCTAGGATGACAAATATATTAGTAAGACACATATATTAATTGAGTGGAAACTTCTTTCCTGGTAGGCCTGGTTGTGATCCCCGAATCCTTTCCAATAACTTCCAGGCAGTTACTGTACATTTATTTCTTAATAAAGAGATCTTATTTGTGCAACTACTATGTTCAAGTGCTATGTACTGGGGATACAGCATTGGAGATGGAGTGCTGAACACTGCAGCCTGCTCTGGAAGCTAACCAACACTTACAAAAGAAAGATGAGCACTGAGTTGAAGCCTCTTTGATACCTTTGAATGTGGCTTTTTGGTGGAGACACATTTTTCACATCTGACTCTGATGATCACCCGGAAGGTGTCCAGGTGGAGAGTGGTCCTCAGCGCCTGCTGAGCTGGGTCTACTGTGTCTCTTTCCCAAACCACTTTCATACCCAGAAGATCTGCTCTGCCTTGTTCTTTGCTGGCTGCTCAGAAGGCCCTGGTAGAAAAATACATGAAAAGCTGATGCCTCTGGCGATAATCAAAGCTTCATTTTACACTGGGAAACAGAGGCCTTTATTGGAGAAGCTCTTGAGAACATAATCAAGTGAATCCAGTGTAGCTACGCTCCTACCATACCTGGGGAATTCCCCCTTGCTCTCTCTCCCCATCATCTGAGTAATCTATTTTAGTTAAAGATGGTAAATCAAAGCCTTGAAAGGTCAATTAACTTTGCCCCCTTTTCCACTGATCCATGAGAAATGGTGATTCTCGGTGTAGCGGGCTGGTAGGGACCTCTGTCCTAAATTGGAAGAATGCTCCCCAAGAGGCCACATATGAAGTCCCTGGAGAAGTTATTCTGGTTGGAAATATAACAGGTTCTGTTTTTGAAAAGACTGATATTTATGGTATTTTTTCTCTAAATATCCTACTGGATCTCTCAGTTGTCAAACAATCTCTGCCCATTAACTTGTCCTTCCTTAGCAGAGGCTGCCTCTGTCAGTTCTTGGTAGAACAATTCCTTTGCTGTTTCTTTAAATTACATTCTTAGGCTCCTATCTGTTGAGTTCATGGTGTGGGTGAGTGGGAACTGAATTCGAATCTACAATGATTACCTGGTGGCTTCAGGAAAATCACTTCCTTTCTGAGTTTGTTTCAGCTTTAAAATGATGATCTGGGAATATAGTTGGCACTCAACAAATTGAATAGACAATAAGTGAGGCTACAGAAGGCCGCACTCTCCTCTTAGGTCATATATTCAGTCAACACGTAATGATTAAGAAATAATAGAACAGGCTCTGTTCTGGGTGCTGGGGACACGACAGAGGCGAAACACACAAAGTGCCAGCTCTCATGGAGCTTGACTCCTAGAAAGCATGCACATAAATAGGTAAGCCAGTAGTGTGTCAGGTGGAAAATGCCCTGTGAGTACTGGGAATGGGGAGGGTTGTGTGTGTGTGCATATGTGAGTGTGATTTTACACGTATAGGTGTGATGTGTGCGTGTTTATGTAGGATGATGAGGATGGTCTCACTGAGGAGATGACGTTGGAGATGCCTGAAAGAAATGAGAGAGTGAGCCATGCATGTGTTAGAGGAAAGAGTATTCCAGGAGAAGGGTTTGCTGTGGGAGTGTGCTTGCTGGGTTTGAAACAGCAGGGAGGCAGTGTGCCTAGAGTATCATGAGAGAGGGGTTGAGGTCAGGGACTATAGGCCTTGGAGGCTACTGTGATGTCTCAGGCCACTTTCCTCTGAGCCATAAGGCCGGCATTGGAGGGGGTCAGCAGCGGAGTGGTAGATCACAGCTCAGCGTTCCTACAGGATCACTCTACAGCTCTTTGGGGGCATAGACTGGCTCTAGGAGGCAAGTGCTAGGGACATAAGGCCCTTGACTTTATTCTCAATGTTGCACAAGCTGCTTAGAATAATCCACAAGGATCACCACCTAAACCAGACTTCAGAGATGAAAAGGAACACAGAAGCAATAGCAACAGGAGCAAGTGCACATTTTTAGATGTGCTAGTGAGTTAAGTGGCAGGGAGGGAGGATCAAAGTCTTCTTGTTAAGGGGCCAGAAACAAGCCAAAGGGACAAGCACAGAACAACAAAAAATGTGCATGCTGGGCCTTCACAACCAACAATGAGGGCCTGGCAAATCAGGTTAATGAGTGACGGGGCATGGATACGATGGAGGCCTTAAACATGTTAGACAAAGGCTGGTAGTCCTTGAACTTTAGAACAGGCCAACTTTAGAACTTTAGAACAGTGCTGGGATTATAGGCGTGAGCCACCGCACCCAGCCAGAGTTGCTTACTTTGACTGCATGTGTGTGGTTTTATTTTCCTGTAAAATATTGAAATCTACGTTACATCCTGGTGGGACTGAAACTTTAGAAAGGCCAGAAACTCCCTGTGTCTCATGTTCCTGTGCCCCCACCCCAGTGTACATCTGCAAGAGGTGATCAGTGAGGCGGTGGGGTGGGGGTGCTCATTTTTGTGTAGCGGATGGGGAGTCAAGAACATAAGAGGAGGCCTGCCAAGTTCCTTCCCACTTCTGGGAAGGGTTCTAGCCTCTTATGGAGAGAAGAATTAGCATGATGGCAAAGTTGTTTACCTAAAGGTGTCTATGAGCCGAAGAAGTCCAGTAGTCATCTGCCCCATCCACTTCAACACATCTACCAGGAGTGCCCAGTTAGTGCCCTCCCGAAGCCGGGTGGAGGCTGCCATCTGCTGGTTGACTTGAGGATTTTTTTACCCAAATGTTTAGTTTGTCTTTCAATTTTTAGGGAAATCTGTGTTGACAGCATTTTCTCAAGACAAGATGCTGTCCGTTTTCTCTTTTAAACTATCACAGATTCTTATCGGGGTGGGTACTCTTCATGATCATTTTGACGGATGCTCAGAAGAATTAATCAATTAGACCAAGATGATTCCGTAACTGGAAAACATGGGATTTGAGCTCAGCTCTCCCTACAAAGATGGTGACTGTAAATAAATTGTTATAATCACATTGGCTTTGCAAACTGTAAAGTGTTATGAAGGAACCAGTAAATGGAAGGTGCTCTGAGTGTCCTAAATGGAAGAGTGGGGAAAAGAATAAATGTGCAGATGGATGTTCCTCAAG
Source organism: Theropithecus gelada (assembly GCF_003255815.1). Classification (NCBI taxonomy): domain Eukaryota; kingdom Metazoa; phylum Chordata; class Mammalia; order Primates; family Cercopithecidae; genus Theropithecus; species Theropithecus gelada. The sequence continues at coordinate 26,090,721 of NC_037683.1, read as the reverse complement.
GCATTGTGACTTAAGGAGTCGGAGAACCCAACTTTGACACTTGGAGGCTGAGTGAACTTGGGGGAAGTCATTTCACTACTCTGAGAAACAATTTCTTAACCTGTAGTTGCAAATGTGCGGGCAAATGTGGGAGCTTTTTTTTTTTGACTGAGTCTCGCTCTGTTTCTCAGGTTGGAGTGCAGTGGTACAACCTCGGCTCACTGCATCCTCTGCCTCTTGGGTTCAAGCGATTCTCCTGCCTCACCCTCTCAAGTAGCTGGGATTACAGGCATGCACCACCATGCCCGGCTAATTTTTGTATTTTTAGTAGAGATGGGCTTTCACCATGTTGGCCAGGCTGGTCTCCAACTCCTGACCTCAAATGATCCGCCCTGGCCTCCCAAAGTGTTGGGATTACAGGCGTGAGCCACCGCACCCAGCCGGAGCTGCTTATTTTGACTGCATGTGTGTGCTTTTATTTTCCTGTAAAATATTGAAATCTATGTTACATCCTGGTGGGATTGAAACAACTCTCAAGAAAGCCTTTTTCTACTTACTTTCCAGAGATTGTCATTCCTTTGGGAGCTCCCTAGGGAGGAAAGAGGATGAGGGGAGTGAGCCCTCTGCTGGTTGCTAATATGTCCTGCCAGCCCAAACCTGGGCAGCAGGCACATGCGGGGCACCCCTGGTACCCCACGGAGGCCGGGGGGCACAGGTGGCCGGGGGCAGATGCATTTCTACTGATGAAGCAGGCTTTCTAAGGAGCAATTTTGGTGATGCCATCTGGGGCTGAAAACTCTTGGCAACTCTCAGCTGGGCTCCAGGACCCCAAGCCTTCAAGGCAAGGGCCTACCTCCACCCTCACCTCTGCTCCCCATGCCTTCATCCCTTGTGTCCAGCCACAAGCCTCCCCTTGGCCTTACCACCGTTCTTCATTTCTAGCTGCAGTCACCTCGAAGGAGGCTTCCTGATTCCTTCCCCACCCTAAACTACAGCTCCAGGAGTTAATGGGCCCCTGACTCCAGTTTCCCATATCCCTAACTAGCCCGCCTCAATTAAAACTGACACCCACATCCAGGAAAAATTAACCATAGGAGTTGAGGGCTGCTCAGGAACAAGGGTGGGGACATAGAGAGCTCTCTGGGGTTGTAAGTCCCATGAGTTTTACTTTCTAAATATCTCTCAGAACCATAGCTCTGTCTACGACACCACACTTAGCCAAGTTCCGTCACCTTTCACCTGGATTCCCACAGTAGCCTCCCCACAGGTCTCTTCCCACTTTGCACCTCCCAGCCAAAATCCAAATGCAACAAAAAAGGTGACTTAAAAAAACAGACGTGATCACAATGCTCTCCTCCTGAAAACTTCTCGGTAGCTTTCCATTGTATTGGAGAAAAAGAGCAAAATTTTTATTCTGGACCAGGAAGATCTGCATGGCTGGGTTCCTACTGACTCCTGAAACCTCATCTTCCACGATGCATCTTTTGCACCTAGGCCTCTGGCTTTCTCTGTGCACAGCATGACAGCCACAGGACTGTAGAGATACTTGCCTTCTGCCTTCTGCCTCTCCCACTTCCTTCACCTGGTTAACTCCTACTAGCTCTTTGGATCTGGGTTCAAATGCCTTTTCCTCAGAGAGTCTTCCTCATCAGATCCCCTTTAGACGTCTTCATAGCTTTTTACATTTGCTTCCAAAGCACAGCCCTCGGTTTGTAATCACACATTTGCTTGTCTGATCATGTGTTTGTCACTGAGCTCTCTGGGGCACAGAGGCTGCACGGAGGCAAGTAATGTGGTTGTTTTGCTCACATAGTGCTGAGCATAAGCGGGGAGGTGCTCAACACTGATTTTTTAGTGAAGAGAGAACTGAGAATCTTAGGAGAAGGGGACCGATGAGCACAGCCCACAAGGAGCTCTCGGATTTTCCAGGCTTAGGCAAGGCGTGGTGGGAAGACCAGCTGGGGTGGGGCAAGATGAGAATGGGGAAGGAATGGGCTGTGTAACCAGCAGTTTTGAGAGCATACAGGTCATAGGAGGCTCAGTGAGGAAGAATCTGCAAGGTGTGTCTCCTTCTGGAAAACAGACAGTCATGCCACACTGCAGAGGAGTATGTAGCCTGGGTTTTCATCAGAATCTCCTGCCCGGTTGCTGTGGTGCTTGGGGCAATCCCCAACCTCCTCTGGACTGCTGCTTCCTCAGAAGGAAAGAAATGAGCACGAATTCAATGCAACAAATATTCATTGAGCACATCTTCTGTGCCTCCTTAGGGTTTCTCACAGGCCCACCCTGTGTGACCACCCTACTTTAATACTGCAACCCTGTCCCCTTGCCCTGGTCCCCTTTTTCCTTTTGTCCCACAGTGCTTGTTACCCTTGAATAAACCATTTAATTTGAGCATTTATTACATTCATCGTTAATTGTTTTTTGTTAGAATATAAATGCTGTGACCGCAGGGACCTCTTCGTCTTTTTTTCACTGACAAATCCACACGGGAGGTGCTCCACAAGCATTTGTGAAATGAATAAAGTACTGTTTTCCATATAGTGTGGCTTGTTTGAAATGAATACGATATCTTCACTGAAAAGAACTTGGATTTTGGAATCAGGCAGCCTGGCTGTGAATCTTGGTCTGACGCCAGTGGCGTGGCTGCGAGAAGCCACCTGACCCCTCTGAGGCCTAGTTTTCTACATGACGTGGAATAGTTTGATTGGTCTCACAGGTGACTGTGATGTTTAGAAGACTTTGGATATTTAAAGTGTCAAACACAGTGCTGGGACTACAAGAGGGTCAGTAAATGTCATGGGCTTATGGTCTAGGGAGGAAAGTGTCAGCCAAGGTATCTGGCTTCAAGCACCTGAAATAATCTAGGACTACCTAAGCAGAAAAGGAATTTTCTGGAAGGCTATCAGGATGCTCATAAAATTGACAGAAAGTTTGAAGAAGCAGGCACAGAAAATTATCAGGAACCAAAGGAAGCCAGGTAGCAGGAATCATCAACCAGTCTGCCTTTGTCACTGCTGGAAATAGCTGTCACCATTAGAGAGAGACATGGCTGTACCCTGCCTGGTGCTGGGCCACAGATCTCACGGATAGATGGCCCCATTGCTAGATTCTATGGGGGAGCCAGTCTCCTACACTGTTTGTTTTGCATTCCTTGCTAAAGGTTAGAAGTCCCTCTGTGGGCATCCAATTAGCAAAGCCCAAGTTACGTGCCCATGCCCTGGCTATCAAGGAGAGGAGGAAAAGGGTATTTTCCTCTATGGCTTCCTTGCTGGGAGGTAAGGTTCTCAAATCTCCTAAAACTGGAAAGGTGTTTGGATGCTGGGAAGCTATTAAATGACCAATAATTACTATAGGAAGAGAGGCAGGAAGTAGAAATCGTAATGGATAAGGCCAGCAGGCAGCTCTAATAGTGGCACTCAGTGCTTCCAGGGATGGGAGCGCCTGCCGGGGTCCCTGAGGAGAGTTAAAGGAGAGGGGCTTTTCCAAAAGGTGTGGGCAGGGTGGAGTAGAGCCTCAGAGGCTAGCACATGTCCGCAAGTCTAGCAGCAGCTAGGGTGCCGTGACCACTCCTAGGCTAGAGGGAGCAAGTGAGAGAGCAGTTTTCTAAACCTGAAGAGAGAGTTGCATGGAGACAGCCAGTTGACAGTGGCTATGGCTCTCTTATATAGATGCTGACAGCCCACTGTGATGCTGTATAGACGGAGCTGGGCAACAAGTGTCCTGACCCACCCCCACTCCTGGCCTCCTCCCTTCAATGTCCTGCTGGCTCCTCCCATTTTGACATCCACCTGGAAGCTGGGAATCATGGATGCAATCCAAATAGGGTGGTCTGGAAGTGCACAGAGCAGGGAGAAGGGGAGCAGATGAGAGAAGGAACAAAGGGAAGGTCGAACACCCTGGAAATTACTTCCTAATAGAGGTATTTAGACTGTTTCGTGGGGGCAGGGGTAAGGCCCAGCCTTGAGGGTGAAGTGGAATTTTAAGAGAACTTTCAAGATGGAGGAGGTTTCCTGAGCCAAGCCACAGAGCCAGAGGTTGAAGGACACGTTTGAGAAATGATTAGCTTACAGTAGAGACTGTGGTCTTTGAATGCCATGGCCTCAGACCCTGTTGCCTGCCCTGTCCCCATTTGGGTTATTACTGACTCCTGTTTGATGTGGCTTCTTCACCAATCCGAATGTGATTCTTGTGTGGCTTGTGGGGAATACCTTCAAGCTTAGGTACATCCACAGTTCTGTAGAGGGGATAGGGCTTGGGTTTAGAGACTTACAAGTCAGCAGCCAGTGGAGAGGTATGCCTCCAATTAGAGGCCTGGTTGCTACAGGGAGCCCGTTTGTTTGGATTTACACAGCCAGGAGAGCGTTGCTATGGCTGAACTGCATTCAACAGTTCTTATGATCTGGAACAGCACATTGTGTATATAACATGACAGCATTTATTAAAGCAAGATAAACTCAGCAACAAAGGATATGGCTGAAGCCATAAATTCCTCTGATCCTTGCTCCAGAGCCATCACATTCCATTTGAATGAGGCCTATCAGCCCAAACTTGACTTATTTTATTAAATAAGTCAATTTTCTGAAAATCCCTAAGAGAGTAAACTGGGAATTACTCTCCCCCCATATACCCTTGTTTCAAAAGAGAAATGCTATGTGTTGAGCAGTTCTGACTCACTATATTTGCTGAGGACTAACACACCTGCCATCCCGACAATGGGTTCCCCATCACTAGATGTGTTCAGTCTGAGGTTGGGGGAATATGGGCTTGCTCCCTTTTTGGGGACTGCAATGTAGGGGAGAAGGCAATATTCCTAACAGACATTCTTCCTAGTTCTAAGAGTTCAGGATTGTAGAAGCCTGAGGAAGCATGCAGTTGAACTTCCCCCCATATCCCATTCTGCAACCTTCACTCTCTTGCCACAGCACACATTTCTCCAAAGAAGGAGAGATTTAAGGGACTGGGAGAGAGCAGGAACATTGGAGCCAGAAGACCTGGGTTTAAATCCAAATTCTATTATTTATTGAGTAGTAACCACTATCAAGTCATTGAGTTTCTATGAATCACAGTTCATCTCATGTAAAGTGATAATGGTGATAGCTAACACGTACTAGCACTTAATATACTCCAGGCACCATTCTAAGGGCCTCAAATGGATAACATAATTGATTCTTCACAAACATGTTCTGAAATAAGAAGTGTGAGTATCCCCACTTTACAGAAGAGAAACTGAGGCATAGAGAGGTTAGGGAACTTGGGAATGGTGGAGCCAAGAATTGAACTCAGGTAGTCTGCCTCTGGGGGTCTTAGTCCATGTGTGGTAACAATCCTTACCTCAACTATATCATAGAATTTCTAGGAGGTTGCATTAGAAAATGAGTATAAAAGCATCTTTTAAACCATAATCTATTAGTGTTAGAAATACTGAGTAAGATGCTGAATCTCAAGTTGTAAGCTTTTTTTTTTTTTCTTTTTTTTTTTTTTTTTTAGAGACAGGGTTTCCCTCTGTTGCCCAGGCTGGAGTGCAGTGGTGCGATCATAACTCACTGTAACCTCGAACTCCTGGGCTCCAGCGATTTTCCTACCTCAGCCTCCTGAGTAGCTGGGACTACAGGTGTGCACTACCACACTTGGCTAATTTAATTATTATTATTACTATTTTGTAGAGACAAGGTCTCACTATGTTGCTCAGGCTGGTCTCAAACTCCTGGGGTCAAGCTATCTCCCACTTCGGCCTCCCAAAGTGTTGGGATTACAGGCATGAGCCACCATGCCTGGCCTGTAAGCTTTTCACAAGCGTGTTCAATTTTGTCTATAAAAGTGCTTTCCTCCCTTCCAGTCTTTAGTCTCCTTTCCACCCCTCCTGCTTGACCACCAACTCTAATTACCTTTCCTATCCTAACATTCCCCGCTTTGTTCAAATGATTGGCTTTGGTGAAATTCAGACTCAACAAATTAAAAGCAAAATAACAAACTCAAAAGTACTTGTGCTTTTATTAAAAAAAAAAAAAATACAATCAGGTACTGTCCAGAAATGTTTTGGAAAGAAAGATCTCTTGAAAAACCCTTAGTTTTCATCACCACCATTATTATATTAATAATATTAATCATATCCTTAAAATGAAAACAGTATTGCTTTTCTGGTTTCTGTTGTATGAAATGTAAAAAAAGGGACAGCTTCCAATGACACATTTAATCTTTGCTAACAAAAATAATGACAATTAATTATATAGCTTCATGTAAAATATGGCTGGTTCTAAAACAAACTACCCCTGTACATCCTACCCCTCTCCCATTCCCAGAGCCACCCAAGAGAAGTAAAAAACTATTGCGATGTTGTCACTGGAAGATTTTTGCTGAATCAAACAACAAAACAGAAATATGTTGGAGACTGATGTCTTTGGTGCAAAGAAAGAAATCACAGAGGAGGCGAGGCCCGTGCTGTCGCCGTTGGCCCCAGGGATCCATGGTCAGCTTTGACTCTCACCAAATGTCCAGGTGTGGACCGATGGTTGGGCTGGTTGTATTGATGCTTTGGTAAAATCCTTTCCTCGCTCTGGGCCTTATTCCTCTCTCACCCAGTGGTCCCTGGAATTTATGCCCGTTTGCGCCTGCCTTCAAGATTTCTGAAGTTGCTTGGTCTCAGTTTCATCTCAGCAAACTGGATTGAGTGTTCATGGCCCTTCCAGTGGAACCAGTTAACGCCCTGTAAAAAATAAATAAATAAATAAATAAATAAATAAACAAACAAACAAGAAGGCCTCCAGGTTGGTTACTGTTAGGCAAGGTATTCACTGATGATTGCTATTTAGTCAAACTAAATGAGTTCCGCTTCAATTTGACCATTTGGTATATCACAGCTGCCTCTTGCCTATCTCTCTGTTGGTCTGGGTTGTGAAAACTTTCAAAGGAACTGGCTGAATCTGACCCAAGTTTTCACCTGAGTCGAGTTGCCTGAGTTTGCATGGAGCTTTGGTTTTCCCTCTTGAAGCAAAATGGTAGCTGATGAAACCTGCCATCCTTCAGAATAGGTTCTGAAGGAATTCAGATCATGATCAGAAGTTCTAGAATTGAATAGCTATATACAGGGTGTATGTGTGTGTCTGTAATTCACAAGATTCCTATGGAGTATTTTAATGGGGGTTTGGTATGGAATAGCAGAAAGAACATCAACAAAACACAGTTTTACAACTTGACGTACAGGGTTAAATGTTAGTGCTCTTACTTGAGAGGTAAATAGTATTAAACAAGTTCTCAATATTTTCTGAGCCTCGGTTTTACTATGTTTTGTTTTGTTTTTTTTCTTTCTTTCCTAAGATCTGACAATGCTGGCCTTGAAAGATGAGACGAAGATTAAATGAGTTTGTAAAGGAGCTATCACAGACCTGGGCACATCATAGGTACTTGGTAAGTATTACTTCCCTAGTCTTAAATAGGGGGAAATATCCTTGAAATTTTGGCCAAGGCTTTCTACAAGAAAAAACTGTATTTGCGTCTTGGCATCCAGGTTCCAAGTTTGACTCTTTAGCGAAGTCTGCAGATGGTAGAGTCCACCCATGAAACCCCACATGGCGCCTTGCCCCACTGTGGGGAAGTTAATGGCTAGTGAGATGGGAGAAAAATAGAGACACTTTATTTGCTTCTAATTGTTTGGCATTCACTGACATGGGTAGTTTCTGAGTCTTACAGGGATGTGAGGTTTAAGAATGGCTCATTCGGCCAGGCGTGGTGGCTCACGCCTGTAATCCCAGCACTTTGGGAGGCCGAGGCGGTCGGATCACGAGGTCAGGAGATAGAGACAATCCTGGCTAACACAGTGAAACCCCATCTCTACTAAAAATACAAAAAATTAGCCCTGTGTGGTGGTGGGTGCCTGTAGTCCCAGCTACTTGGGAGGCTGACATAGGAGAATGGTGTGAACCTGGGAGGCAGAGCTTGCAGTGAGCCGAGATCGCGCCACTGCACTCCAGCCTGGGCAACAGAGCGAGACTCCGTGTCAAAAATAAATAAATAAATAAAAATAAATAAATAAATAATAAAAAAAGAATGACTCATTCATCTCATGGGCAAATCCGCTTGTAATCACTCAGTTACAGTGAGTATGGTAGTCCAACAGCTTGGTGCACACACTGCCTGCCTTTGCCCCGGTTCTTTCCTCTGACAGTTCAGGGATGGAAGCCACACCTTCTTGTACTGTGGCAGGCACTAAAGCCAGAGAGGGAGAGTGACTTCACAGAGGCCACACAGCAGCGGGAGCAGAGCCGGAGCTGGGGCTCTGCTCCTGTGGCTCCTTTCCATGTCATCTCTTTCTTCTTCCATAATTGAATGGAAGGATGGAAAGAGAGGCTTGCTTTCTGACATGTAGCTTGCTGTTTTTGTTTTTGTTTTTTCCCAGAAGAACTTAGTATTATACAAGTATTTTGAGACAAGGCAATAAAGATGATAAAATAGTGCTCAGAATGGAAATATTGATGAAGTAACATAATAAGATGGAAACAACACAGGACTGCTGTCAAGAAATGTCCTGTGACTCTTACCTGCTCTGTAACACAGGCATGAAAAACCACATCCTAATTCCTGCACAGGGTAAAAGTGATAAGCACTTGAGGTACAGAAGGTAAGAGTGCTTTGAAAAGTGCCAGAAATTATGTAAGGTAAGGTCTACACTTAAGGTCGCAGGTGTCATTTGTCAGCAGTTAACTAGAGCATAAACACATGTATCAAAGTTACTAATATTGAAAAGCAATACGTCCCAACATCTGCTGTATGTCAGGAATCACTTGTGGAGTATATCAACCCCCTATTCCCGCTGCAAAAGCACAACAACAAAAATGCAAATAGGCAAAAAAAAAAAAAAAAAAAAAAAATGAGATGCTGTGTCTTGCCTGAGATCATTGAACCAGAATCCCTGAGGTTATCATAAAGTAGAATTTGGCTCTTTGCATTTTTATAAAGTCCCCGGGATTCCAGTGAGCAGACCTCATAAGAATCCTTGCGGTCCAGGGATCAGTGTGGTGTGGCCTTGAGGGAAGACCCATCCCTCCTCCCTGGGATGGTGACTAAGTTCTGTAGAGGGACCTGGGCAGGAGTTTGGTTATGATTAAGTGGTTAGTCCCAAGCAGCTTTATACTTTTCAGGAATGTGCCAGTGTACGCAGGGCTCAGAGTAAGGGAGATTACTGAATTTGATCCGTTCGCCTGTTTCTAAAGCGGATCGAAAAAAATCTGTTTCTATGGTTACAGAACAAATGCTAGAGGTGTGTGTGGTGCAGGGAAAATGCCAGGGGCTGGAAGTGGGGAGAGCTGGCTCTGCTGCCAACTTCACTCTGTGACCTCAGAAAAATCAGCTTTTTCTGGGCCTTGGTTTCTTCACAAAAGGTGGAGATTTAAAGTCTGTGGACTTCATTTCAAGGTATTCTTGGGATTCCAAAGGTGCCCCAGGCCAGGGGTTCTGTGTCATCAACCCTGCTTCGTCTAAATGGCCTCCACTTTTATCTGCTTTACTTTTGGGGTTCAGACAGAGATTTTGTCTGAGCAAAGCGTTCTGTTTTTGGAATCCATTTGACCGGTGTTTGTCCTTGGGATCACCAAGGGTTAGCCTGTGCTGTTTCTATTTTACCTGGCCTGCAGTGTCCTTGAGAGTGCTCATTGTCTTGGGAAAAACATGTTGTCATGTAAGTAGGGTTCCTGCCTCCTAGTCTCTGCTAGGATAGGGGGTTAAATTGTACTTCCATTGGCCCCCTCCTGCTTCCCAAGCCTGGCCTGCTCTGGGCCCTCATGGTCCACTCACCTGACTGTGGTTATTGTCCCCATATCTCCCCATCAGGTTGACACGGTGACAGTTCCTGTACCAGAAAGCCCCCTTGTAGGACAGAGCACAGTTGGTGATGGCTGAATCCGTGTCCTTGTCAAAGGTGGAGAAGGACCTGCCGTTGTGGTAGGCCATGGAGTCACCTGGGAGAGACAGAAAATATGTACCTGAGAAATCCCAGCTGAAATTTCCCTCCTGGACTGTAAAGGGCAGAACCAGAGGTGACAATTGAAAGATTCTGGGGGTGGGACTGGCCTTAAACATTGAATGCAGAGTCAGCATTGAATGTGGAACTGAATGGGACATGAGTGTCATCCCCCCTATTTATTTCCAACAGAAGCAGCTTCATGTGGTGGGAAGAGGGCTGTAGCTGGCTTTGGAGAGTCCCACCTTTTCACTTTTTGGCTGTGACCTTGCACAAGTCAAGCCTCTTGTTGAACCTCAGTTTTCTCATCTACACAATGAAACTAGCACTTTGATTCTATATACTGAGCAGTGCCATTGTGACAATGGATACAAAGGCGTATGCTAAACAGGTGGCATGGCATACAAATACTTACTTTGATTGTTGTTATTTTTATGACTTTTCTGCATTCCCTTTACATAAAAGATTTCAGAGAGTAAGGTGAGAAGTATGCATTTAATAATGGTATGCTTTTCTCCCACAGACAAATATTTATTAGTCATAATTAAGCCCTGCAGACATTAGATGTCCCTAAATTACCTCTGTATCACATAGTTACTTTTTAAAGTGTTTATCAGACCAATGTTCCGTGATTCTTAGACAAGAAGCCCATTTACATGTAGTACTATTTGGAAATCTAATTTGTAATTTAATATATTGAATTTCTGAAGCATTTCAGTGCCATTGCTTTGTGGGTCTCCTCACTCCCAATCCAGCAATCCAAATGTTTTGTTGTGCACAAACATTTCAAGACTCTGAGGCATTCTACTGTGATAATTTGGAGCAAGTTGTTGAAGGGACCCAGATACCTTTTTAAATGATGATGCTACCCAGAGCATGAGGACAGCACGTAGATATTAATGAAACAGGATGCTCTCCTGCAGAGGGCGTGGGTGCAGCCAAATCATGCAAGAAAATGCAGCCTTACAAACGTTATCTCAGTAAAGGGAAATATTATGGCTCATTCCTCAATGGAAGTACAAAGAGGAACAGAGGTCACATTCCTGCTGCTTAACGAATTTTCTTGCCCTATAACATTATTCTTCTTGCCTGAAGCTATCTCAACCAAAGAGGTATTTATTTCCAGGTAATAAAATGCCAACATTCTTTGAAGGATTCAAGAACTAAAGCAGTGTTTGCCCCTGGGTGTCTCTCTTTATTATCACTAAATTGCCATCTCAAAAGAGCTTTGTGCCTCCTTCCGCTCAGCCTGGCTTTTGGCAAACTTTTATCTGGCAACCTTTTCACTTTATGGTTGTTTTCTTTCAGGGCTCAGGGAGGTTGGAAACGTGCCAAGCATGTGTCTCTTCTGCTCTCACAAACATAACAGAAAGCCACCGAAAGTGGGCATGGGTTGCATGAGGGTGGTCCACACTCTCAGTCCTGACCCTTCTTTGTCACCAAGAACACCGTCGGATGCAGTTTTCTGCAGCTGGGCTTGCATCCACGTTCTACAGGCTGTTTTACCTTGGGCAAATCACTGAGCTCTTCTGAACTTCTTTCCTCTTCTGTATAAAAATAACATCTTCATAAAATGGATTTATGAGGAATAAATGAGATGAATGCAGGTGGAATGTCTACAAAAGAGAATGGTACCTAGTAGGCCTTAATACATGTTGTTTCCTTATTTATTTCTCCTCTTATGTGGAGCCAGGAAACCACACAAAACCACTTCAAGTCCAAGAAATCTTCAAAACCGGAATGAAGGTTATGAGCCAGACAAGGAACGAAGGGGCCACTTGAGAGGCAGTGACCTTCTATTCATGAGGATGCAGGCTGAGACTAGATGATCACATGGCAGGAATGTCTTGGAAGAGATTCAAGCAGTTAGGTGATGGAGTGGGTGGTTTGCTACTCAAAGTGTGGTCCACAGACCAGCAACACCAGCTACATCGGCATCATCAGGGAACTTGGAGAAGATGCAGAATCTCAGTCGTATCCCAGACAACCTGTGTCAGCATCTGGACATTCACAAGATCGCCAGTGGGTCCATATGCCCAGAGTAAATTGAGAAGTGCTGGATTGGATGAATATTAAGGCCTTTGGGGGATTTTTTTTTTTTTTTTTTATCAGTTTACAACTGATATCTAAAACTGGGTAAGGAAGACACACTTTTTTTGAAAGATGGTCATTAGAAATCAATCCTGATTTTCCTGATTCCCAACCTACTGAACGTTTCAGGATCCGAATATCTACCCAACACTTTTGAATTGCAATGTTTCTGGATTGGCACTCAGTAGGTATTCAAATATTTGTTGATTTAATAAATGGCTGGATTAATGAGGAAGGAATGAAAGTTTGAGAAATAAGTTGTAAATGCCAAGGTCTCCATGACTCTGTAGGCTCTAAGTGCAGCCACTACTGTACCTGCTGTCCCGCTGTACCCCTCCACCTTCAGCTTGTAGCGAGTCTTGGCATCTCCCACGCTGAACTTGTCATAGACAGCAAAGGCTGTCTCCCCATGGTCCCGCAGGTCCACCCGGAGCTCGTACTGCCCTTGGGCTGTGATTTTGTTCAGGTTGTCCAGCCCTGCGGATGACAGGCAAGGGTGGCTAAGAAGCACAGGTGACGGAGGCCCTCATTTCTATTTCACTCTGTAAAAGCAGCAGCTGGGTACACTTAAAAGGGGGCCAACCGGGCCTGGTGGCTCATGCCTGTAATCTCAGCACTCCGTGAGGCAGAGGTGGGGTGGGAGGGGGTGGGGTGGGGGTGGTGGGAATCACTTGAGACCAGGAGTTCATTATCAGCCTGGCCAACATGGCAAAACCCTGTCTTTACTAAAAATACAAAAATTAGCTGGGTGTGGTGGTGGGTGCCTGTAGTCCCAGCTACTTGAGGGGCAGAGGCAGGAGAATCACTTGAACCTGAGAGGCAGAGGTTGCAGTGAGCCAAGATTGTGCCACTGCACTCCAGCCTGGGTGACGGAGCAAGGCTTTATCTCAGAAAAAAAAAAAAAAAAAGGGGGGGGGGGTGCATATCATACAGGCCTGGGCTGGAAGCTCAGTCTTATGCTTGCTGGAGTAATACTAGGCCAAATATGTGATATTTCTAAGTCTCAGGTAAAATTGGGTTGACATTTTTGCCCCACTTCCAACCTTCCAGTGCATTAGTGATGATCCAAGGAGATAAGGTGGTGAAAGTACTTTTTAAACTCTAAAGTGCCTTACAGGCCAGGCGCAGTGGCTCACACCTGTAATCCCCGAACTTTGGGTAGCTGAGGTGGGTGGATCACCTGAGGCCAGGAGTTTGAGACCAGCCTGTCCAACATGGTGAAACCCCGTCTCTACCGAAAATACAAAAATTAGGAGGGCAGGGGGAGGGTGCCTGTAATCTCAGCTACTTGGGAGGCTGAGGCAGGTGAATTGCTTGAACCCAGGAGGCAGAGGTTGCAGTGAGCTGAGATCACACCACTGCACTCCAGCCTCAGTGACAGAGTGAGACTCTGTCTAAACAAACAAACAAACAAATAAAAAAATAAAATTAAATAAAGTGCCTTACAAATGAAGGGCAATGAATAATATGGATAAATGTTTATTACAGTATGATAAACATTTTCTGACCTAGGCAGTGGTGCATAGAACAATGTTCTCTGCAGTTAGGTGGTTGGAAAGTGTGGGTTGCATGGATGAATGGATGGGTGATAGGATTATAGTGTTGACTTGGGAGATGCCAAATTTCAGCTCAGCTGTTCATTGGTTAGACTCCTATGGGCAAACCACTCAGCCTTTTTGAGGCTGTGATTTCATCCATGGGAGGTGGTGAGGAGAGCAAAAATCACCTGGTGACCATCAAGTAGGCCTCGGAGACAAAAACTCCTTAACTGAGGAATTTAGAGGTAATTAGGCTTCCCTATATCTCAAGGAAGCATCTGGTTCCAGGTTTATTTCCTTAAAATGTATAGATAACTAGAATTTCTATACATCTCTGGAATACATGTATATCGAAACTCATTTTGCAACCCTTGCTGACATTAAGTCACCAAAATGTCCACTAATGTAATCATTTATCATGTTCTACATGGCTAATAAGGTCCAAATTACACTTAAGCTCCTGCCTTAAGGTCCACAAATACCCCTAAGGAAAAATCCACTGCAGAGCTCTAAGTCTTTTTGCAGCATTCTTTCTTTCTAATAAACTTTCCTTTTTCAAACCTATACTGTTGTTGGTAAATTCATCTTTCCAACCTGCTAGTCAACCACTTCTGACACCTGACACCTTGCCCACCAGGTGGCAATTGAGTACTTTGTAGGGGTGCTCTGGGGGTTAAAGGTTATGGCTCTAAGAAATCCATCTTAGCACCTGGAGCACAACCTGGGGCACAGGAGGGAAACGGTCAATGATATTACGTGTTAAGGCTAACACGTAAGTTTTGGCTCTTCCTTAATCAGATTTTTATTTTTATGTGAAAGGAAAATAAAATCTTGGGACCCCAATTTAACTCTGGCAAAAGGAAAAAAATAAACTGAAAGCTGAGTCATGCAAGAAACTGCCTCTCCTTTTGTCCCTAAGCAGATGCTACAGATAAAAGGCCAGATATCTCCACAGGTCTTCACTTTATCTTATGTAAAGTGCCGATTTATTGAGTGTGAGATGAATACATAATTGACCATTCTCTTTTTTGTCATTCTGCTTTTTTAAATCATTCTGCTTTTTTTTTTTTAAATCTTGCAACATGTGGTTTCAGTAATGTGACCATACCCTCCCTCTTTCCCCTCCAGCCCACTTTTCCCCTTTAAATACTAAAGCTCTCATTATCATCTTTCAAAGAAAAAAAAAAAGGCATGGACCACAGGTTGTTCCTGTGGCTTTTCCCCTTTAAATACTAAAGTTCTCAATACTACCTCTGGGAAAAAAAAAAAAAAAGGCACGGACCACAGGTTGTTCCTGTAGCTTTGTGTTCTTCTTTTCTGGGCATGCCTTTAACGTTGGCTAAGTAAACCTCTAAACTGATTGAGATCTGTCTCAGATAATTTTTGGTTTACATTTTAATGATTCAGAGCATTTAAATAATAGTCTTTGTCATTAAGAATTTGATATTCTGTGTCTGCTACCAGAACTAGTGCTTCTTCCTCATCTTTTTCTCTCCCATAGGTCCCTGGGGGTTAGGAAAAATGACAAGGAGGGCAGAAATGGGCATTTTAGATACAAACATGCAGAGCTGCATTACCAAGCCAGAATTCTTCTCTGCGGTCCCCAAATCCAGCAGCATAGGCCTTCCAGTTTTGGTAGAAGTTCTCATGTCCGTTTTTGCGTCTCAGGAACACCTATAAACATATCAATGAATCTGGGTGTACTTAAGCTATTGCAGGAAAGAGGGCATCGTTCTGACAGGAAGGAATGTGGCACTGTGGAGAGAGCATCAGGCTCTGCTCAGTCCATCCCTAAATTGCCATGTGACTTTGGGTGGTCACCTCCCCCTCTCTAATCCTTGGTGTTGTCACCCGAAAAACAGGGATTAAAAATACCACCCAGTTTTGGGTGATAATGATGTGTCAAAGTAGGTTCATTGATTGTAAAAAATGTACCACTCTGGTGCAGGATATTAATAATGAGGAGGTTGCGTGGGTGGGTGTGGGGTGTATATGAAAACTTTCTGTTCACTTAATTGTGCCATGAACCTAAAACTGTTCTAAAAAAATAAAGTTTATTAATTCAAAAATATACTACCCAGCTCCTATGGTAATGGGATTGGAATAATTCATCTAGAACTCTTAGCACAGTGCCTGGTAGATAATAAATGCTTAGTCAGTGCTAATTAATGTAAGCAATGGGTTCAATGATCAACTGTCATTTATACATCACAGAGTTATTTGATGAGGATCTGATGAGATAAACTTCAAGAAACTCATCTCCCCATTTCAAAAAGTAGCCAGTGTGTTTCCCATTCTTTTGTTTAAGAGAGAATTCCTGAGTGCCTCTGTGTGACAGGCACTATCTCGCAAGGCCTCACACGTGTGGGTATCAGAGTGCACCAGGAGGAGATCACTCTCTTCTCCTCCCCTGCTTTGCCCTCTCCCTCCTCCCCTAGGCCTGAGGGCTCTGCAGTCCCTGGTGGTACTCACAATCCATCCACCCCCATCAGAGGTCATGTCACAGAAGACTTCCAGCGCCTGGGCCTTATCACCATTCAGATAAATGGTGTAGAGGCCAGAGGTCGTGTCTCCATTCAGCATTGCTTGGGAGCAGTCCTTGGGGAAGGGGTACAGGAGTCCAACTGTGGAATAAGGAGAAATGGTGATGCTGTCAGAGCAGGACGACTGAGCTGGAGCTTAATTCTCAGCTTAACTCTATGGACTAGAATGCCTGGGGAATTTCCAAGTGCACTTATGTGATGCAAACAATTAAAATCTCGTAGAAATGGACAATTTTGGAACTATGCCTAGTAGATGTCTTAGAGCTGATGCTCATAGCAGTTCTTTTTTCTGATCTGAGGACATTCATCTGAAGTTGTATCATGAGCTGTTTTCTTATTTATTTCACAACCCTAGTATAAGAGCATCTTTAGGATACAGTCATAGCATCTGGCATAAGATCTGGCAAAGAGGAAGCACCTTCTGCATTCTGCACACAAAGAGTGTGCAGAGTGACTGTTACATGAATTGTAAAAGGCAGGGCTTCCAAAGACCAGCTCCTCTGATCCTTGGGAATGGATGCTACTCGGACTTATGAAAGGAACAACTTGCAGGTTTGCTATCTGCAGAAGATACTTTGTGGCAGGTGCAGGGGGAGGCTCCCTGGGCATGGAATATCTGAGCCCAACTCTGACTGTAACTCACAAGATAGTCTTGAACAGGTCATTTCGTCTCTGAAAGCCTCTGCTTCCCTACTAGGACTTTGAGCATAGGGCCCACTATACCAGCTTGGTGGGAAGACCATTTGTGATTTCGAATGTGGATGGGCTTTGTAAACACTGGTATGATGAAGGAGAAAGAAAGAGACTTTGAGCTCATGTTGGACTCTGACAATAAAAGGACCACACAATTATATGGGCCACATGCTGGGCTAGGAGTTCAAATGCAACACCTCACAAACCCTTGCAAGGTGACAGAGGGATTATTATTAATCGCCCTGTATAAATGAAGAAGGTAAAGATTATAGGATGGAAGTAGCGTTCTTAAGGCACACCTAGCAAGTGATAGAAATGGGGATTGAATCCAGATGGGCTCCCTCCTTTCCTTTCACCAGGATGCTCATTACCCTCCCATAGTTGCTTTCATCAGGCTTCCAATTAGTAACAGTGAATCAATTCTTTTCAGAAGTTTGTTTGAAAATTTTAAGGTAGAAGTCAAAGGGGAGGTCGAGGGTTGATTCAGTCAAAGTTAGATCTCAAGGCTGGGTTGCACCCAGGGCCTCCTTACTTGTGGTGAAGATGGTCTGGATCATATTGCTCCTTAGGGGCCCATTGAGTGCCTGGATCTTGGCGGTGTAGTGGGAGGATGGGCTTAGGTCTACCAGGCTGTAGGAGGTGGTGTCTGGACCCACAATGACTTCCTAAGAGCAGAAGAAAGAATATAATGGCTTTTGGTCACAGAAATTCTCAGGGTATAGATAACAAGTCATTCTGTTTATAAGTTCATTTACCCATCCATTCACTTATTTACTTGACAAGAATTCATTGAGTACCCACTCTGTGCCAGGCTCCATGTGCACTGCTGAGATATCAGAGATGGGGAGAGTGCAGCACAAGCAAAGGTCCTTGGGCCAGAAGGTGCAGAGCAAGTTAAAATAAATGAGGAGGGAGGGACTGCATCTGGTAAGCATGAGAGCACTGCCGTAGACTCCAGGGCTGAGGCTACCACCTGCCCAAGGCCCTGCCAAACTACGTTGGGAGAATGGGATTGTAATGGTTAATTTTATATGTTAAATTGGCTAGCCATGCGGCCCAGATATTTGGTCAAATATTATTCTATGTTTCTGTGAAGGTGTTTTTTTCTTTTTTTCGGATGAGATTAATATTTAAATCAGTAAACTTTGAATAAAGCAGATTTAAAACATAAAATGAAATAATATAAGGAGGCAATAAGTGACCTCAACCATACTTACTTCAGGTGTTAGAAGAGTGGAAAATGTTACTAGATTATGAAGGGCCTTTAAATGACAAGCTTTGAAACTTAAAGTTTATCATTAAAGGGAGTGAGGATCCCCATAAGGTATAAATGCTAAGCTTTGGAACTTGAAGTTTATTATTATAAGGAATGGGGAGTCTTGAAAGATGTTTGGACATGCCAATGACATAAACCAAGCTGTGCTTTAAGAAGCTTAATCTGGTGGCAAGATGAATCACACAGGGTAAGGGACTTTGAGGTCAGTTAGGTCAGTGGTCGCTAAATATAGTTCTTTATCACTCTGAGAAGCTTTAAAACAATATGATGCCTGGGCCTCATCTCAGACTGACTGAATCGTCAGAGCCAGAAGTTGGGCCTGACTATATTTAAGAAACTTCCCAAGTGATTCGAATGTGCAGTCAGTTTGGGGATCTCTTGTGTTAGGAGATGATTAGAATAGCCCCATAGGCGTGGTATGATGAAAACTTAAGCTGACCCCACGTGTCTCTCTTCTAGAACAGGGATATCCATGAGAGACAGATGTTGACCAACTCTAACTACACTTATAGTCTGTGGCTGGTCTCTGGGCTGCCGTACAGAGGAGGTGATTGGTTTCAGTTTACAGGAGGTCCTCTTTCCACATCCTCTTGCTAGCTTCCAATTCTTTTCAGCAAATGACCTTAGTGTCTGGGATTGGAATTCAACCTACACTCCTAGTAAACCAAACACAACGCTGTTCTCTACAATCTGCAAACAGTCAGCTGAGTTTGGGCAGTTATGAATCAGTGCAGATGCCCCGGAAGGTTCTCCTATATCCTGGGAACTGGTAAGGTACCTTATCCTGTTTTTTTCAATGGGAGAATTGAGCTTCAGAGAAGCTAAAAGACTTGCTCTCATTCCATAAATTGTTAGAGGCAGAGGATGCTCTTCCATCCTGGTTTCCTAACACCCTGTCCAGGACTCTTTTCTCCTATACCAGGTTGATTTTTTTTTTTTTCTAAGACATATAAAGCTGGTGAATGGACCTGCAGAAAAGTAAACTGGGATGAGTGCTTGTTTAATACCCAGAGGCCTTTGTGCGGCCCCCCAGTTCTACTCCCTGGGGGAAAGATCAACTGTCAGGGATAAAGCTGGACTCATTGCATTACTTAGGAATGCAATTACCTGTCAGCTCTCTAGGCTTCTGTGCAAAGCCATTTTCTAGGCAATTAGGGTACTCTAGATCAAAACGAGATTCATGATTCAGGTAAACACAGAATCCTAGAATGCCTGACCAGGAGAAGACCTCAAAGATGGGTAAGTTCAAGACATTCATTTTACAGATGGGAACACTGACACCCAGAGAAGATAAAGGACTTGCTTTAGCTCACACAGTGAGATAGTTCATTGTTATATCAACTCCAGAAAGGGGCATGATAGTAATTAGCAATGTGTCCAGTTCTTGTTAAATATGACAGATTGGATATAGCCACTCATCTCTACTTGCTTCTGAAACCCACTAAAAAGAGAGCAGGAGAATGTGAGGTATAAATCCACAAAGATGAGGGGAATGGGAAAGGAGACAGCACCAGGTGTGCCGTGGCAACAGAATCTTGGTAGATAGAAAATGAGTGGTAGAGAGACCATGAAGGGGAATGAATGAAGAAGGCTGAGGTTAACTAAGGAGCATGGGCAGAGCTAGTCAGAGGCTGCTTGGTGCAAGTCACAGAGTCCAGCAAGTTTAGGAAAGGAATGTGTACAAAAGCAGAGATGTCTTTAAAGGCCAATGTGGAGTGTGGTTGAACAAAAGTTTGGTTTGTTTGATTTTTTGTAACAAATAGACTCTGAGATCTCCCCATTCCCTCCAACAGTCTAAATGACTGCCCTTTCCCATTCAGATGGTAGGCTGAGGTTTACTCTCTGGAGAGGATGAGACAGAGAGGAAGCTCCAGATTCAAATCCACTAGGCTCAGCCTTCAAGGAGGCTGAGGTGCTACACTGGAAACATAGTGAGATGAAAGTTTGTACACAGTGAAAGCCCAGGCTTTATGACACTGTTATTTGGGGGTTCCCCAAGAAAACTGTTGGGTACTTGCCCAACCATTCTGCAGGGAGCCACAAAGTTTACAAGCCCTGCCTGTGCAGATGGAACTCCCAGTTAGCTCTTTCATTCCTAGTTCAAATACAAAAAGACAGACCATGATCAACAGACGTTGGGTGGATGTCTCCAACGTGAAAGACAGACACCCAAACCAAACCAAACCTAACAACAGCAGCAAAGCAAAGGAACTTGGAACAAACACTGTGCAGGATATAAAATAAAATACCAGCAAAATATTCTTAGAGATAAAGAGATGATGATATATGAAGCACAAACAAAATGCCAGAAAAACATCAATGTGTGGAGAATAAGCAAAAGATATTGGAAATATAAAGTAAGATAACCAAAATAAAAAATTCAATAACAAGTTTGGAAGGCAAAGTTTAGGAAATCTCCTTCACTTGTCTGAAGATCTAAAGTTATTTCAAATTAAAAGGTAAAAGAAAGAAAATTCTTGGATAGAGAATATAAATAATATAAACACTGGATAAAAACAGTATTAATAGTTGATATAAAAAGAAATGGTGAAACATATTACAATACATAAGATAAAGATACCATCTGCAAGATAATACATATGGAAAACATGCAGAAGAACCTTTTGGCCTTTGTTCAACAAAATATTAAAGGATCAAGATTCCAGCTCCTAAAATGTCCTCAAGTCTTGTAAGCAGTGGTTCTTGATCTTGGCTGGCTATCAGAACTGGAGTCTGGTTAAAATGAAAGAGACTGGAGAGTATGATTCAGAAGGTCTGGCATGCCGTCCAGTCTCTACTGATTTTTGTTGTTTTTTTTTTTCCAGCTCCCCAGATGCACTGGGGTAGAAAAACAGCATCAGGTAATTCTTCTGTACTTTAAAGATCATGAAAATGCTTCAACTAGCATTGAGGAGTTGTTGTATACTTAAAATACCTTGACTGTGCCATCCACTGATTCATAGACCAGCAGGTAACCGGTGACTGATGCCCGGGGGGGTCGCCAGGTAAGGAGGGCAGTTTCTGACTGAACCTCAGTAGCAGTCAAGTCTCTTGGAGAATCGAGGTCTGGAGAAGATAGGACAATTAATATCGGATAAGGTCAGCAAATGTAGGGCAGAAATTCGGGCTAGGTATCAAGAAGACCGGGTTCAAGTCCTTTCCCTACTACTGAACTATGTGACCTTTGGCAAGAACCTCCTCTTTGTATAAATAAGGTGGTTGAGCCAGATGACCTCCAAAGATGAATTCTCTATGCTTTATCTCGTCCTAAGGGCTGGATGTTTCTAGCTGGCCTTGGTTGGATTTAGAGAGAAATATACAGCTGTGAACATCATTATCAAGCCCCTTGTTTCTAAATAAGAGGACAGATGAATGCTAATATCAATACCCCGACAGACAGGATGGTTCCTCTGTTTCCCTGTTTGCTATAGTTTGTAAAAAGCTCTCAATGTATAGAAACCTAACAAACATCTAGGAAAAACTGCCTAAAAAAATCTGCCTCTTCAAAAATATTTTCCTGCCTGGAACATGGATCATTAAATACTAGGTTTAGGGCCAGTGGGAACTGTTTTTCCACTTACAAAGCCCTCCTCTTAAAATCTTTTCCTTGCCCGTGGGGAAACCAAGGTCATTTCAGTTCAAAAGGAAATGGTGTGTTTCTTCAGGCCTTGACTGAGTGGGCACTGGTGAATTTAAGTGATGCTGATGTAATCACATTGCAAGGCCCTGACTTAAGAAAGAACTGGCTAGCAGTTCCCGTTTAAGATGCAGGCTGTGGGTGGGCATCTCAGAAGGGAGAGCTTCCAGCTCTCAGTGTCTTTGTACCTGTTGTGAACTTGGCAGTGACGGTTGAGCTCTTCTGGGGCCCTTTCTCTGCAAAGATTCTCAGTGTGTATTCCGTGGCAGGCTCGAGGTCGGTCAGAGCATACTCCACTGTGTTCCCGGACACCGTGCGTGTAATTTCTGGCACTAAACATGAAATACACATACCAAGGCAGTCACCTCTCACTGTCTGAGCCATGAGTGGGCTTGGAAAACCACATACACACCTCCTTCGAACATCAAAACTTTCAGTGACCCTGCGGAAAAGCGGGTCTGATTTCTGAAATGACTCACACTCTCTTTCTCTCTCTTGAGCACTCACCTCATGTGTAAAGGATTTATCATATGGAGACTTAATTTTTCCAGGCCCCAAATCAGAAGGAAGGGGAACTGGGGGTCAGGAGATTTTTTTCCCACATGGTACTGGCTGGAATCACTTTGCCACTGAGACCAAGGTAGAGGACGGTCGGAGGGACATTCCCAAGCCTTGTGCTGCCCAAGCTTAATTTGTCCTGGTGCATGCTCTCCTCTCTTTGTCACTTTTTCACATGCCTTTTTATAATTTACTAAATGTTATCAAGTCATTAGACTGAGGGGCCACAAAAATTGGACAGCAGGCTGGGCATGATGGTTCATGCCTGTAATCCCAGCACTTTGGGAGGCCAAGGCAGGCGGATCATGAGGTCAGGAGATGGAGACCATCCTGGCTAACATGGTGAAACCCCATCTCTACTAAAAATACAAAAAATTAGCCGGGCGTGTTGGCAGGCACCTGTAGTCCCAGCTACTCGGGAGGCTGAGGCAGGAGAATGGCATGAACCCAGGAGGTGGAGGTTGCAGTGAGCCGAGATCACGTCACTGAGTTACAGCCTGGGTGACAGAGCGAGACTCCATCTCAAAAAAAGAAAAAAAATTGGACAGCGGTAGCTGCAACAGAGCCTGACCACTATGTCTCGGGCCTGCTGGGTCATGTCCAATGGTGGAAAGCAATACCGATCGCTGTGCCCAGGGGCATGTGTTTATTTCCTATTCACAGGTGACCAACCATCCTGGTTTGCCAGGGAATGAGGGGTTTCCTAGGTGTGGGGACAAGTTGGTCACCTTACCTCATGATTTGTGAACACCCCCCCTCTTCTGAACCAAGCCCCTTGTTTGCCCTGAATCTGCAATCTCCATGGTTCCCATGAACTATACCTGATTCATTTTGGGTATAACACCATCTTTCCTGACTCAGAAGAGTTTGCTCACAGGGACTATTTAAGAATTAAAGAGTAAAAAGAATAAACCCAGCATCCTTCCTCCCTGTCAGTTACCCATCCCCACCCGTGCTCTGTCCTCAAAAAGACCTCTCTTAGTTGGTTACCAGAACTGAATTAAAATTTTCAGAGCTCCAGGCACAGATGCTGGTGGCTGCTCATATTGTCACTGAGAGCAAAACAATACCAAACCATAAAATATGAAACTGACCTATACCTGGAAATTAAAATTATACAATTCTTTCTAGAGTAGATCATTACAAAATGATGGACGGGTTCACTGAAAAGGACTCTCTCTTTCTCCTGTCTCTTACTTACATTTGATTTTACTTTCTGGCGGCTGTAGTTTGCTGGTGCTCAAAACAAGTGTTTAATCTGCCAACTGGGTAAATTAGCACTGGTGGTTGCCAAACAAGAAAACATTTCTGATTTTTTTTTTTTTTTGTGAGACAGAGCCTCCCTCTGTTGCCCAGGCTGGAGTGCGGTAGTGCGATCTCAGCTCACTGCAGCCTCCGCCTCCCAGGTTCAAGCAGCTCTCTTGCCTCAGCCTGCCGAGTAGCTGGGACTACAGGCATGCACCACCACACCCAGCTAATTTTTTTATTTTTAGAAGAAACGGGGTTTCACCATAGTGGCCAGGCTGGTCTCAAACTCCTGGCCTCAAGTGATCCACCTGCCTCGGCCTCCCAAAGTGCTGAATTACAGATGTAAGCCACTGTACCTGGCCTAAAATTTCAGACTTTTTAATAGAATCTGCTAAAACTAGCTACTTTTGTGATCTCTGAAAAGTTGAGACTCCTCAGTATGGCCTGAAGTGGTCTGGTTAAGATTTTAGATTCTGGTTTTCTTCTTTGTAAAAGATGACAGCTGCTTCCTAAATGGGGTGTCTCACACTGGTGGGCAGAGAGACTAACAGGAGAGGAGGAATGGCCCAGGAAAACATGTACAGGCTGGAGATGTATTTTTATTTTTATTTTAAATGGCCTACCAGACTCCCTTGAGGTTTCAGTTGGGAGCCACAAGAACATTACTGGACTTTTCAACCTACCCATGCATTTTTATCATCCTGTACCAAGTGTGGCAGGGAGAAGAGTGAACGGGAAGAGTTTACAGCAGGAAAGACACTCCTCCTTAGAGTGAGGAGAGACTTAGACAAAACCTTACCTTTCTCCCCTGTGTAGGAGATGACATAACTGTCCACAGTGGCAATGGCCGGCTGCCACCTGGCCAAGGCTTCCGAGTCAGTGATATTGGCTGTCACCAGGCCAGATGGGCCATCCAGAGCTGCAAAGAAAGATGGTGGACAGGAAGGAAGTCATTGGTTGGGACATCAGACCCCAGCTGCTCAGCTGTCCACACTGCTTATGGAGTCCTGATGTTAGGACAGTGTCAGCTGCATGGAATGGTTCAGAGACCTGAGCCTGCAGCCAGGCTGACCTGGCTTTGAGTAATGACTCCCTCCCTTGCTGGCTCAGTTACTTTGGGCCTCTATGTCCTCATGTGTAAAATACGGATAGTAATTCTGGCTGGCTTCATGCTCCGTGTTGTTTTGATTTTTCCATTATATTATTGGTGGAAAGAAGCTATGTAAACTGAACAGGGCTGAACACATGACAAGAATTGTTATAGTTTATATTACTTTCCTCAGGGAAAGAACTTACACAAACAGAGGGGACTTGCATAGTTAAGACTGCCTGTGCCTTTTTCTTCCCTTCCCTTCCTTCCTTCTTTCCTTTTTTTTTTTTTTTTTTACACAGTCTCACTCTGTCTCCCAGGCTGGAGTGCAGTGGTGTAATCTCCACTCACTGCAACCTCTGCCTCTCAGGTTCAAGCAGTTCTCCTGCATCAGCCTACCAACTAGCTGAGATTACAGGTGTGCGCTACCAAGCTGAGCTAACTTTTGTATTTTCAGGAGAGATGGGTTTCACCATGTTGGCTAGGATGGTCTCAAACACCTGACCTCAGGTGATCCACCTGCCTTGGACTCCCAAAGTGCTGAGATGGTGTGAGCCACCACGCCTGGCCCCGAGCCTTTTCTGAGCTTTGAGTGGTATTTCTCATTAGATGGCTTGCAGAGAACATAAAGCCAGGCTCTGGAGGCCAGTGGTCCCGGGTTCTACCACGGCTTCTCTGCCTGGTGCCTCTGTGCCTTGGGAAAATTCATTTCCCTTCTCCAACTTCACTTTCTTTAGTTGCCAAAGGGTGACTGTTTAGTTAATAAAGACTAGCTAAGCAATGTGTGGTGTGTAAAATGTACCAGGGAAAGCTCTCAATAATTGAGTTGTTATTAAGATCTCTATTAAAGGTATTTGAAGTCTTAAGTATGGTTTTCAAATGACTTGTGCTGAGAAAGGATGGATATTCAAAGGGTATTTATCCCTGGTCTCTTTTAACTGATCTCTCCTACTACCCAACATCACTTTCTCAGAAGCCAACCTGAATCTGACCATTTCCTCTTGCTTTTGCACTTACTACTGAATTATGCCCATGCCAGCAGCCCTGGCGGGGGTGGAGGGAAGCTATCCTCAGCTCATTTCACAGAGAGGCACCTGAGCCTCGAGGGATGAAATGACTGGCCGGAGCCAGGATGTGGCAGGGCAATTGGGGAGCCCACATTGTCCACTCTGAGTTCCTTCCTGCTTCACTGTGCATGGATAGAATCTCCTTTAACTGGTGATGACAATGGGGCATTGGGAGGAACTACGTCCAGCTTTTGCCTCTGTTGCCGTGGAGAATCCATTGATGAAAGATTTCTTTGGGGAAATAAGGGCCTGTGAGGCAGGGTGGACGGGACTCTGGGTTCAGATGGGATGTTTTAATTGTGTGTTGTCAACTCTTTTAGGCTATGAGGATATTTTTAAAATTTCCTATGAGGCCCATTCTTTGTATCCCTTAATGAGTTGGACTGGATAATTGCTCATATATCAAAGGATAAATTGTTTAGAGACATGGCTGTCTGAAGAGAAATTTTCCACTTCATTCTCCTTCAATGCAATTCATTATTTTCCCCTCTTTACAGTGTACTGTACAAATCAGGTTATCCTAGGAAAGGAACTCTTTATTCTAGAAGGACAGAGAGTTTAGAGTCAGACCGACCTATGTTCAAATTTGGTTCCAGCCTTTACTAATTATGTAGGCTTGGCCAAGGTATTTCATTTCCCCCAAGTCTCAGTTGTCTCCTCTGTAAAATGGGGATGATAATAGCTGTGGGGATTAAATGTGAAGGGTTTAGTAACAGTGCCTGGAATGCAGGAGCCACCAAATAGACAGGAGCTACTTTGTGGCTGTCACCATCACATGCTCATGTGAAGCACCTGCTTTGAAGGACCCTCACAAGGGTTCCAGGTAATAGGCGGAGAGGGGAAGGAGGTGGTGGGCTAATGTGAACAATTGCATTTACAGATGCTTTACAAATACAGCTTCATGTGATCCTTACCATACCCTGTGAGGGAAGCAGAATTGTGTCTGTTTTATAGAGGAGGAAAGTGGACCCTAGTAAAATAGACTGATAGCTCATGTAGTTGGTAGAATTTGGATATTAATTCAGGTAAGTATGACGCCCAAACTTGGACTTTTTCTTTCACAATAGTCCAGGAAATGGAGGCCCAACAAGGTTAAGTTTACCCAGCTCACCAGAGGCTGGGATGGGCCAGAAGAGAGGAATCTGGCATTCCAAATCCAGTTCACTTTCCACTAGTATCTCATAAACAAACCCCCCCTTTTTTTCCAGCTGCTGAGTGATGAGCTACAAGGTTGAAGGTGAGAAATGACGTAGGATGCACAAGTGACCTCTGAAAAACAGTAACACACACACACACATACACACAACCCCACCAACTCACCTGTGGTGAACGACCCTGAGACAGGTTCACTTTCCTCAAAGCCCTTCATGGCAATGATGTTGACAAGGTACTCCACCCCAGGTACGAGTTTCACCAGCCTGGTCTGAGTCTTGGTTCCATCCACAGTTACCATGGAGGGTGTACCTGGAACACAGTAAAAGCAAGATGAGGAATAATGAACCTCATGCTTTTTCCATTGGTGCAGATGCCAAAAACAAAGCCAGGAGGTGGGAAAAAAAATGTGAAGTCACAACGTACTAAAAATGGCAAGTTTCCATTCAGTAGAGAGCTGGCACGTTGTGCAAATTTTATTTTATTATTTTTCCCCACAAAGAATATGGGAAGCTTACTATGTAACATTTATCAGATCTATTTCACCCATTATCTTGGCTTAGGATTATACAGACTCCCTTACTGGAGGAAATTCTACTTCAGAAAAGAAAGTTGATCATAGTCAAGTTTGTGCTGCAGTTTTTATTAATAAACACAGAAATTGTATTTCTTAGAGTTTGGGGGCTAGTGAAGAGCTTGCACATCAGCTGGTCAGACTTCCCATAGAGATGAAACAGCATTCCTGTGAAGAGGTTATCAACCATCCTCTCTTTATACACTTCCAGCAACAGGTAACTTACTACCTGCCAGAGTGTCTTTAGGCAGATTTGACTGGGCCTCCTCCCTGTGGTCTCTATTATAGCCCATGTGCTTTGAATTAGAATTCACAAATTTTCTAAGGCACAACTTGCCATCATTTACTGAGACAGACAGATTTGGTACCTAAAGGAAAAATTCACATACATCCAAGACTAGCTTTTCAGATGAGTGTGCTCAGGGAGAGAAATGTCAATATATTTAGAGTCTTTTGTCATTGTGTGCAAACAATACTAGAGATGTATTTCTCATGGAATTTTATAATTTCAAGACTAAAAAAGGTCTTGTTCAAATGACCCTTCACAAGATAGTTTCTTCTAAGAATCTCATAGCACTTTATAAATGAGATCTCTTCTCTCCAGATGGTCTCACAAATAAAGAATTCATTTTCTTCGATCATGATATTGGGGTGATGAAAATTATCAGGGTCTCTTTCATGGATCCATCCAAACCCACAACACTCCTCCTCTCTCTCCACTTTCTGAGTCTCCTACCTCCTGTAATGGGCACATAGGTAATCCGGAAGCTCTCCACCTGGGCAGTGGGTGCCCTCCAGCTGACAGTAGCCGAATTTTCAGTGATGTCCGAGAAAATGACTTCCTTTGGAGAGCCCATGGCTGTGAAGAAGAAAACAAAAGAGAAACCCAGAAACAGTTAACTATCTTGTTCATCAATGGTTCTTCTTGAATTCCTTATTTAGGAAAACTCAGTGCTTAGAATTCATGTCTGAGCCAAGCCCTTAGGATGGAGAATGTGGTGATCTGTGGTTAAGTTGTGACTTGCTAGGACCAATTGTTGTTTCATTTCAGTTATAGGACCCAGGGTTGTAGAAGAGTAATTTGGTTTAATTCAAGGAGAGTGATAGCACCATAGCTGACTTCCAAGGAATTGAGGGAGAATGGTTTCCCAGATTGGAATATGTCCCCCTTTCATTTTTGATTTTTAACATTTTCTTAAATCTTTGCTTTCTAGTTCCTTTTATTAAATAATACTAAGACTTGACAACTGTACAGTTCTTTGCAATTTATAAGGCTTAATCCTCACATAGAAACCCCCGAGAAGATGTGATTGTAGCCATTTTACAGAGGACCAAACCAAAGTTTCCATGAACATTCTTGTGATGCGATCTTTCTGGGTCCCAGGAGTAGGCAGCAGAGCCAAGCACAGCCTGGAATCCTGGAAATAATGTTCACACAGACACTGACCCGGACAAACCCATTCCTAGGACTGGAAGGAGGTCCAAAGCCAGGAGAACAACCTCAGGCCCATCACCAAAGCAAATACCCAGTGGACACTGGGTCTACCTGTGAGGAGAGCCATGCCCAGGGCAAGCTTCTGCCTCCCCAAATACCTCCCCTCAAAACCCAGTTCCCTTTGGCTTTTCTCTGTGTATTTTTTGGCTTCGATTTTTGCCCTCTTCAGCTGACCATGCCTACCCAGAGAATTCAGGAAACAATTTTCAGGCTCTGGGGAGCTCACTTCCTCATCTTTTCCCCTCTCCAACCCACAGGGATTATTACATGCTGAAACCCACAGAAATTCAGAAAGGGTTTTTTTTTTCTTCCCCTTTCTGTATTTTTCTCTCATCCAAGACATCTCCTCCTACAGCTTTCTTCTGTGGCCTGGTAGCCACCCCCAGACTCTGTGGCTGCCTGGGTTTTTGCCCTGTCCATGGAAAGTTTCAGAAACCACATGGGTCTCTGGAGCCTGAAAGATCTTAATTGTCCAAATACCACTGAGAGGCTGCGTGACCCGGGGCAGGTCCCTTCACTTCTGTGAACCTCAGTTGCTCCATCTGTCCAGAGGGAAAAGTGGTACCCACCCACAGGGATGTTTTGAGGATTAGCGGAGATAACAAATGTGAAACGCCCAGCACAGCATCTGGCATGCAGTGAGAATTCAGTAAATATGATTGCCCTCTCTTTATATTCTTTCCCATGTCCCTCTTTCCTCCATGGGCCATAATAGACTTTAAGGTGTCCCCTACGAAAGATCGAGATGAGGCTACTGGGAAAAAACAAAAAACCAGTGAGGTGTATAAACTCAGGCATTGAGGACCTCCCTCTGCCAACCTGGCATACTCACACTTTTGCTCCGACTGAAAATCTCCTTGGTGTAGGTACATTTTAGTAAGTGTATCTTATGGCCAAACACATTAATAGCTAACATGGTTACTGTGGGTAAAGAAATTCTGCTAAATACTTGATATTCATGATCTTATTTAAATCTCGTGGCTGACCTTTGAGTTAAATTCTATTTTCCAGATGAGGGAATTGAGGTAGAGCCATGATTAAATTCCAAGGACACTGCCCCACGGTTGTTGGCTTAACCAACAGGTAGCACTGTCTTTCACTGCCCTTTCTACTGCCCTGGGCACCCAGGGCTGGCAGCTTCTGCTGTGGAGAGGTACCTTGTGAGTGACAGGAAGAGCTACAGCAGGGCCTTCTCAGGAGGAACAGGGATAGGACATTACAGAGAAGAGTTTACAATGGTATGAGGGAGGAAGAAAGGAGAGGAGAAAGGATAAAAAAAAAACACACACACACACACACAAAAGGGGAAATTTATAAACTTGATGAGGTGAAGATAGAAATTAGGCATCTTCTGTGCTCAAGAGCCCCCTTTCCTGTCTTCTGGTCCTGGAGCACAGGCATGTAGAGACACACACACACACACACACAATTGCACACACACGTGGGCGCCTGTCTTTGGCTGTAAACTACAAGGCTCTAGAGAAGAAAATGAAAGAGAGGGCTTTCCAAAAGAGCAGGGTCTGCCTTGCCTTTTTTGTTGTTGTTCTTAAAAAAAATTTTAATTCATGATTATTCATTCTCTTTTTTGCTTTAGAACTGCAGGGCTTCTAGAAAAAAAAGATCAGC
The DNA here is from genome assembly GCF_003255815.1 of Theropithecus gelada. NCBI lineage: Eukaryota > Metazoa > Chordata > Mammalia > Primates > Cercopithecidae > Theropithecus > Theropithecus gelada. The sequence continues at coordinate 26,060,199 of NC_037683.1, read as the reverse complement.
AAAACAAATCAATGATCAGAAGTAAACTTTGAAGAGTACTGTTTACAAACCAAGATCAAAATCAAGGCTCTGTCTCTGATCTGGAGTCGTTTTATGGGCAGCCACAGGGAGGAGGATACTGAGACCTGCATCCCAGGATAGAGTGTCCCTGTTAATAAGAAACAGGATTTTTCCCTCTTACTAGGTTGCTGCCTGGATTCTAGCATTTTCTCCAAGTCTATAAATACTGATTATTATTTTTACATGGGTGGTTTGTTGCCACTTGTTACGTCTTGAAAACCTGACAATATAGAATATCTATCTTTAGACAAAAAGGAGAGGTTTTGGCAAATGTCATGCCTATACCTGGCAGAGATGGCAAGCAGCTATAGGCATTGGTTTTCTCTCATCCAGACTGCTCATTTTTAATAGTATTAGAATAAACTGGTCATTGGGTTTTACTCCAAATCTAGCTCTATGACCATAGAAAAATAATCTCATCATTCTGGTCCTCAGAGTCTTCATGCACAATCAGAAGAGGTTGAGCTACATCACCTCTCAGGTCCCTTTTATCTCTCCTGGTGATTTTGTGGTTCTGTCCCCTGGTTCCCTTTGAAGCAGCTGTCTCCAGCAAATGCTATGTCTCTGCATCTCCCTCAATTTCATGAAATAATTTACTCTACTTGTTGGAGGTCTTTCCTTTTCTCTTTAAAAAGTCATGTTCATCTTAGTATTATTATTATAAAGAGTCATATTATTACTACTGTTATTATTACTATTAGTTGAGACAGGGTCTTGCTCTGTCATCCAGGTGGGAGTGCAGTGGCATGAACACGGCTCACTACAGCCTTGATCTCCTGGGCTCAAGAGATCTTCCTGCCTCAGTCTCCAAAGTAGCTGGTATGAGGCACCACATCTGGCTAATTTTTTAATTTTTTAATTGTTTTTTTTTTTTTTTGTACGGGCAGGATCTTACTATGTTGCTTAGGCTGGTCTCAAATTCCTGGACTCAAGTGATCCTCCCCCTGTCTCAGCCTCCTAAAATACTGGGATTACAAGTGTGAGCCATCATACTGGGCCTAAGAGTCATATTATTAACCATCTTTTTTTTTTTTTTTCTGGAAAAAAGTGATTAAACTCCAAGGACACTCTAGGTGCCTTTCAGAGTTGTTATGAGTATCAAAGTTAGAGAGCTTCATAAACAGTAGCATGTTAATCTTGCCAGCTCTCTCCTTTATCCTTGCTGATCACTGTACTGATTATTCACATGTAGCATTTTATAAATGTTAATCTTTTTAGGTAGAGGTGCCGCTTCTCCATTATCTCCCTGCTTGGTGTAGCTCAAATGTTTGGCCAAAGAACAAGGAGGTGTATCTCTGGATAAAATATGATGAGATAATAGATAGAAGGAAGAATCTTTGGAACATAAAAAAAAGACGATAATTGTAATGATGATGATGCATTAATGATAACGTGAATAGCTCTCATTTGCTGAGCCTTGCCATGTGCCAGGCCCTCCACTATGGGCTTTACACAAATTATCTCATTTAATCCTCACAACCCTATTAAGTAAATGGTATCATACTTTTTTTTGCATAAGGACTTAGCCAAATTGTCCAAGGTAACACAGTCTATAATTGAAAGAGCCAGGATCAGAGCACCAGCCTGCCTGCATCCAAAGCTCCTGTGATTACTGAGCCCTGTGAGAAGAAGACCCCTGAGTCATGACTTTTCTCTGTTTTCTCTTGTTTATTTACAGTACCTGTTGTTGCTATAGCACTGACTGGCTGGGATCGCTTTCCTTTGCTTATTCCATACAGTTCAATTTCGTATTCAGTAGCCTCTCTGAGACCTGTTATGTCCCTGGTACGTTCGGGGGCAAGTAGGGTTATTTCCAGTGGCTCAGACTGCTTTTTGGTATCTCTGATTTTGAGAACAAAATTGTCGAAGACCCCTTCATCAGCTGTCCAGGACAGACGGAAACCGTCTGGGGTGGCATCTGAAACCAGAAGGTTGTCAACTTCTGGTTCGGCTTCTAGAGGGAGAGAAAATGGTGGGAGAAGGAGGAAAGACAACATCATTTACCAGTCCGTACAATCTTCTGTCCAGTGGGGGTATCAATAGGAAGTGATGCCCCGGCTTTCAGAGATAGAAGTGTCCTGAGATACCAAAAATAAAATCATTCAACATTAACAAGTCCAGTAGAGTCAGGAGAGGGGAATGATGGAGTAGACACATTCAATACAAATCAAGTATGTTTGCATATGTGAGTTTTGTCTAAAAGCAATTCTGTAAATCCACATCTGGACTCAGTATCGGCCCCTCCCACATATTATTAAATAAGTTCAAAGCCAGTAACTTGTTTACATTTGCTCTCTGTCTTCCAGTGGCTGAGTGCCCATCCCCTGCAAGACCCTTTTCTTTTCTTTTTGAAAAGACAAATAAACCAGCATTAATGATCTGTAGAGCTGCTCATGATGATACTGCTGATTACATTCCCCTTGAGGCTGCCCAAAATGGCTTTTAAAATGTTTTGGTCTTTTTGCTTTGTTCGTAGTGCTGTTTCATTAAAGAAGGCACCTACCCTTGACTTTTTTTTTTTTTTTTTTGGCATTCTTTCTTGTTATTTTATTAACTATTAGATAAATGTTCAGATGGTAGAACTGAAGTTGGAAACTTTTGTGCTACATATTGTGGACCTAGGGTTTCATCTTGTATTGCCTTAACTAGACAAAACTCAATGTCAATGTAGATGTAGAGCTGAGTTTCCCAAAGTGTGCTCAGAGCGAACTATTCCTGTTTGATCCTCTTCCTTAAAAAGTGTCCTTTGTCAATTAAGTTTGGAAAATACTGCCTGGATAAGTACTTCTTGGAGATAATGCACGTTAGGGTGTTCTGAAAAGCCTTGCGGTTAAAGATCCTCTTTAACTTTGTTTAACTCAATCTTTCCAGACTTATTTGAACGTGGAATTTCCTCACCGAGTAGGACCTTTGAACATTCTATGGAGCTAGTAATCTCTAGAAAGACTTTGGGAAACACAGATGTTTGACTGTTACAGTTGTTAATTTCTGTAGGAATCATTAGTCTTGAGAAAATTATGGATTTAGTCTGTGTTGCAGAGTCTCTCTGATATTAGTGATTACCAATAAAATAAGTTCACATTTGGTTTTCCAATGGTGAGCCCACTAGGTAAGTTTGTTAAGATCGTGGTTGAGACTTTGAGATGGCAAAGGTTTTAAACACGTTTTGGAAATATACTCATTGGTATATTTCTTTTGAGAAGGCTGAAATGTAGCTGGGGACCAGCCAGGTTGATCACAAGGGAAGATGATATGAGGTAAGCACACAAGAGCTATGGACAAGACAAGGTCTAAAGGATTTTGAATACAAAGCAGAAATATTTCGACCTTCTCATTTCTAGGGTGGGAGTGGGGCGTGTTCATTAGGTACATATGACAAGAGGGAGTATGGGGAGAAGGTGAAACAGTAGACCACATTTATGGATTAAGTAGGCAATGTGAACAAAGATGTTAAAGTCATGGCGATCTGGCAGACAGATTACACAGAAGGGGACCAGGAAGAGGAACGAACGGCTCACTTGATTTGAAATACCTGTAACAATCTCAGCCCTCAAGGGCTTGGTTTGGTGCCCTTGGGTGAAGCCAGAGACCATAACCTCATAGCCAATGCCAGTTATGAGGCCTCTAAGCTCCAGCTTCCTCTGGGTTCCTGAAAGTGTAAATTCCTGGGGGTCCAGCAGCTTCCCAGAATCCACCACCGTTACTAGAAAGCTGTCAAAGGCATTCTCCGATGCCATCCAGGAAACTGTGAACCCGTAGGGATTAATGTCGGAAATGGTTAGGTTTTCCAGAAGGGGCAGGGCCTCTGAAAGAAGGGAGGAGTGAAAATAACTCAGGTTAGCAGCACTGACTCTGTCAGGATAGCACACGTTTCCAAGAACATCAATAGATATCCAAGTCCATCATTCAATTTGTGTTATATGCTCAGCAAATTAAAATTCAGCAAGAACTTATTGGGTGCCAGATAGGGTTATCTTGTGCAATTCTCTTAATAGCCTATGAGGTAGGTATTATTCTCATTTTACATGTGAGCGAACTAAGTTTCAAAGAAGTCGATTGACTTGGCTAAAGTTATAAGCTTGTAAGAAGAGATAGAGCAAAGTTTTTAGTCGGGTCTGACTCCAAAAGCCATGTAGTTCTCTATGCAAATAGGATGCATTGTGTTGAGTTTGGATCCCTTTGTCTACTTCCCACTGCTTTCAGGTTTTTTTTTTTTCCAAGTATAATTTATTTCTGGTATACTTCTTGTGTTTCTATCCCACTTCTAGTGCACACTTTGAATCAAATTAATGAAGTCAATTAGTGACATATCCTCACAAGCTGAAATAAAGGGAGGAGGTAAGTTTTTTCTTATGTGTCAAAATTAATAGCTCATGGTTATAACCCACTAAGAAATTATAAGATTTGCTAAATCTTTTGCTGTTTATTTTCCTGGATAAAGTTAGAAAACAAGAACACATCTGGGTCTTAGTAAGTTCTGCCATCATCTTTCCTTCATTCATTCATTCACCAAACATGTATGTCCCAGGCATTCTGATTTCTCACGTGCTAAATGGCCTATTCACACATTGGGATATCCAAAAGGAGTGAGCTCGTGTTGGCTAAGTTTCCACTGATACTTTCCAACTGACAAAGCTTCACATCATTATCCTAGTTAATCTTCAAAATGATACAGTAGGGTAGATATTGTTACCTGCCTTCCAACCTCTATCACATCTTAAAAAACCAGAGAGGTTAATGACTTAACCTAGGTCATACATCTACTAGGTGCCTAAGCTGAGATCCAACCAGGTCTTCTGACTCCAAGTTCTGTGTTCTTTCCATACCCAAAGTCAACCCCAATCAGTGATGGCAATCCTAAGGGAAAAGGAGGATTAGTGGAGAAGGTCCAGCGTCTCTTTTCTAGGTGTGTGTGTGTGTGTTTTTTTCCAACAGTACTGGTAAATGCATTTTATTTTTTAATCAGAAGAAAAAAAGGAGACAAGAATTTCAAATTAGCTGCATCTAGTTTAGAGACTTCTTTTCCATTGCAGCTAAATGGAAACTTTCAAAGCTCTTGCATTAATTCACTAATGCCTAGGGTCTGATCCATGACACATAAAGAAAAATGTTTAAAAAAGAAGTGTTTGGTGACTGAATGAATAAGGGAATTAATACCTTCATCTTATAAATAGAGATTTAAATTTTGTCGTGGCTTGGACTTCCTGTACTTATTTTGAAACACTTGGTGTTTATTCTGAGGCATTTTTTCCATGTAAAAATTTCCCAAGAATCATAATTCTATCAAAAGCGAAGATGAAATATCTTATACTGAGAAAACAATCTTGGTCTGAGAAACAAGGGTCTCAAATTCTGTTCCTGGATTTTGTTTAGATAAGTGGCGTCTTCCTTTGATAGTTGGCCTCTTTGCACCTCCACACCAACAAAGCAGTGAATTCCAATGAAAGTGAGGGCATTCAGGATAATTAGTCAATCGAGGGCTTGTTATTTAAGAGTCCCTCCTGTTTTGTTTTTTTCTTTTTTAATATGCTTCTTTTAAAACACAATCTTTTCACATCATGGATTAGCTGAGGCAATGCTGTAACGGGATCTAGGATTCCCAAGACTGGCTCTCTCAGCTTCCCTTTCTTCTGTTATGTGGGAGGTCCTGCAAGCAGCTACAAGCAATGGCCTGATGGGATCTGTGACCATTTCTCCTCTCCTGAGCAGTGAGAATCTCATCTCATACCTCCTTGTCTCAGTCCCTTAAGAAATTACCATGTTCTGCATTTGAAGACTTATCTGAATGATTTAATTCACATTAGGTAACTGGATAGGAAAAAATAATCACTTTTTAATCTTACATTAAAACGCATCCAATATTCTCTTAAAAAGGAGAGGGAGTTCATGATTGCATAGGTCTATTGTTCTATCTAGGCTTATTGGTTATTTTAAAGAAAGCCGCTTTCCTAATTATGTTGGGAGACAGCAGAAAGAACCTAGCATCTGTAAAATTCCTACTGGATGCTAGGCAGTTAAATTTCATCAACTCTATTTAATCTCTGAGACAAGGCTCCCAGAAATACCTGTGGTGTCCTCTCTCCATGCATAAGGAAATTAGGGTTCAAACAAGTTAAGAACTTCCTAAAGTTATGTAGCTAAAAAACTGTGGGAGAGGTTTAGAAACCATGCAAGCTTGATCTCAAAATCCTGACTCTTCCAGGACACCATGCTGCCTCTAATTAAATATTTAATTGTAGTAATTAACATGTCTTAGTTATGACAATTTAGACCCTGGGAGAGACCTAGTTTAATGTGAAAATCAGACAGCAAAGTCCATCTTCTGAAAATTATCACTAATGAAAAAGGAAGAGACTTCTAAATATTTTCTGAGGCTTTTTGGGCTAGAGACTTAGTAAACTGACACCATGTGCAGACTTTGCCACTGAAGTTTGTGCTGCCACCATTTGGAAGCATTTGCCAAATTGAACACTGGCAAATGTTCAAGAAGTCAAGTTGAATGAATGGGTAGGGCTTAATTAAACTTGAAATTTATCTGTCATCTGAAGTTGAACCTTAATCAATCTATTGTATTGTCAATTTTAAGAATAATTATTTTCTAAAGAAAAAGATGATTATACTTTTGAGGCACATATATGAACTGCCTTACCTAGCATGATTTATGAACAGAATTTCAATCTCAGGCCTTTACTAATTTAGGAGTCACTTTTTAGGCAGAATCTCTAAACTATGGATAAAACAGACAATAAAACTGGGCACAAAAAACCCTAAAAGCTTTATACAACTCTTGAGAACGTTGTCTCCACTTCCTAAGAGCAGCTGTGAAAGTCCTCTCCTTTATAATAGTATCTGCTTTCTCTTTACTTAGAAGTTTACATATATTATCTTGGCTCTCATGAGTAATGTAACCTGTGTCTGTCAATGGATGAAAGGATAAAGAAAATGTGTAATATAGATATATCACATTTATATATACATATATACATTCCGTGTGTGTGTGTGTGTGTGTGTGTATATAATGGAATACTTTATAACCTTAAAAAAAGAGGAAAATTCTGTCATTTTCAACAACATGGATGAACCCGGAGGACACTATACAGAGTGAAATAATCCAGGCACAGAAAGACAAATACTGCATGATCTCATATGTGTAATCTAAGAAAACTGAACATATAGAAGCACAGAGAAGAATGGTGGTTACCAGTGACTGGGGTTGGGGAGATGAAGAAAGGGGAGATGTTGGTCAATAAGTGCAAAGTTCAGTTAGACAGAAGGAATAAGTTTTAGTGATCTACTGCACAGCATGGTGACTGGCCATAGTTAATAATAACGCATTGAACACTTCAAAATTCCTAAAAGAGTAGATTTTAAATGTTCTCACAGCACAATAAATAAATAAATAAGTAGGTGAGGTGATTGATATATTAATTAGGTTGATTTAACCAATCCACAATGTATATGTATATCAAAACAACACACTATTCTTCATAAATATATACAATTACTATTTGTCAATTAAAAATAAAAGAGTATACATTTGGAGTGAAGATTGTATTTTTGTTGAATTTTCCTTTAAGATGACTTATCTCCTTTTCTCTCTGTGTTAGACAAGTGAGAACCTCTGATTGAGTACCTGTAATGACAAAGGCAGTGAGGGGTCTGGTGGGATCCCCAGCCCAGGTGGTCCCTGCCACACTGACGTCATAGCCAGTGTTCTCCACCAAGCCTGTGACGTGAGCTTGCTTTGCATCTCCTGAGACTGTGAATTGCTGGGACTCATGCAGTGAGTGAGTGTCACTCACATTGATAACAATCTTTGCAAAAAGCCCAGCTTGAGTGGTCCACGACATGTTGAAGCTGTTTGGAGTAATATTGCTAAGGATTAGCGTGCCCAACTGTAGCTCTGGTTCTAAAGAAGGAACACAGGCAGAGAGAAAGAGAGAGACATTATTAGAGGAAGCAGTGGATTTTTCCAGAATGTAGCCATAGAACATGAAAGCATCAATATCTCCAAATACATGCAGAAGAGACAGTATGTTAGGCTGTGTCTACACCTGCATTGAATATGATGATAGAAAATATATTGCTTTCTCTGCAGGCATAGATTTGTGTTCTTTTCTTATTTTTATTTTTATTTTATTTTTTAGATCTGTGTTCTTTTAAAGCATAGACACTACCATTTGCTAGTCATGTATGAGGAAGAGTAGACAAGCCATTAGGGTGGTAGATTGGAATAATGTGAAGGGTATTAAGGCTACATTTTCTAAAGTTTGTAATGGGGACACAAGCCCTGTAAGATGTTCCAAGAAAAGACAGCTTTATGATTAAGTATGCATGGCAAACACTGAATATTATGTCTTACCATAGAGATTCACAAGGTGAGTTTGCATTTTGAAGGCTCTGACAGGCTGGTTCTGTCAATAAACCTATTTAATTTTGTTTAGCCCATATTTTATAAACTTATTGATCAATGCATACCCTAACTGAGGAATATTCTTTGAACATCTCAAGGAGCTGGTATTCCATTGAACATGTTTTAGAAAATGCTTCTTTGAGTTTCCTTATTCAGTATTCTTTTTTAGTATCTATTGGTTGCACAAATTAAAGGCTAATATCCATACAAGATAAATTTTTACAGTACTTAATATGCACTGTAGGAAATCTATATTTCACCATTTAATACTGTAAAGGTGAAGATGGCTTCCATTAAAAATTCCTGGTGAATGCAAAGATGAAAGAAAAACTTGAAGTTAGGCATTGAATTTTCTGTTCAGGAAACTCACTTATTGGATAATTTGGACAGATAGATGGTTTCTCTGAGGTTAGATATCTCTTTTCTGTTAAAGTCTAGACATTCATTTTTGAGAGCAACTCATTTAATGCTAAGGGGCCTATATGGCTAGATGTTCATGGGGCTGGCTTCCTAAATGTTCATTTATCAAATACAACTAATTTTAAAGTAAGTGTGGCCCAGATTGTATTTTAGAGAGAGGCAACAGTACCGGAGGATTCAGATATTAAGATCAGGATTTAGGGTTGGGAAACGGCACAATATTTCTTCCAAGGACTTGGGAGTTATTTTGCTTCAGCTCCAAAATTTGGAGGAAAGAAGGGGCTCATTTGGATAAACTTTAACTGCACAATTGTACAGCATAACTCGATGTCATAAAATCTCTAAGAACAAAAAGGATTTGGTTCAGAAGCAGAATATAGCCATTAGCATTGACATGGGATTTCCTCCTTATCAATTAGTTTCAGAAGGTAACAATGCAATCATTTTCAGCTATAGCTTTGACAAATTCCCTCAACCACACAAAAGACTAAAATCTTCCAAGTGGAACTCTGTTATTTCCCTATATTTTGCTGTAGAAACCATCTCCCAAATTAAGGATGCATGCTGGAATTCTTCTCATGCTACCAGACAGACTGTCAATGCCAACAGATTCACCATGCAGAATAAGACTCTGGTTCTTGAGGTCAGCTTTACCTCAGCTGTCTCTCAACGGGTGCAACCAAGCTGAGAAATGAGATGCAAGAAAAAACAGAGAAAGATAGTGGTAATTAGGGTATGGTCAGTGTTCCACGCAAAACGAGGGGCATTTTTCTCCCACCACTTTTAACTTTCTGAAATGATTCATTGCCATGCTAGCTGCTTCCAGGAAAAAGAAACATTTTCAAAATTTAATGCTCTGAATATTCATCACATGCACCAAGATTTAGACAAGATGATGGCTTGAAAGAAGAGCCTGAGACTTTGTGACAGCTATCAGTGGGTGGCAAAACATGCTTGACAAAGTACATGTCAAAAAAGAGTAGTCTTCAGACAAAAATCTTGAGAGCAAGATAAGACCACTGGGTCCTCTCATGCAGTTCTTGGGTTGTGATTCAGAGTCTATTCTCAGCATGCTCAAGGCACTCTTATTTTTTAAAATCCTGCTAGAGAGAAAGAGAGTGTAGATCTTTCTGACCAAGGCACCAGAAATGGCATGCACATACCTCTTTGAACATGACATAGGCAAACTTTGATTAGAAAGACCACAAGCAGATGATAATGGGTGGGATTGAAAAAGATTATTCAAGATCAGATGAAAGGATGGTTTAGAAATTCAACCAAAGCAAGTCAGGTTAACTTTATACAAACAAACAGAACAACTCCAGATGTGAATGGATATTTAGGAAAAAGAGGTTTGACACTGAAATTCTTTAATTTGGGATGAGAGTTATTTTAAAGCCTTAAACCTTTGATTTGGATGGCTCTATCAAATTTGAGAAGGATTGGGAGCAACTAGGAGGATGAAAAGTGGGTAGCGGGTGATTTTTGGAATGCTATTCAGAGGAAATTCAATGAAGAGTGAAGAAGCCATAATAGGAAATACCTGTGGTTGCTTGGACCATCAGGGTCTGAGCATGCTGCCCACCAATCAGCCCATGAAGGTGGGCAGTGTAATTAGAAGAAGCTTTGAGGTTGGTGATGACAGAGCTGCGAGACACCCCAGGCACAGAGAGCACTATGGTCTCCTGGGGGTGATCGGAATTACTAACTTCTATAAGAAAGCTATCAAAGGCAGACTCCTGAGCTTCCCACGAGATGGACACACTGCCCCAGGTCATGTTTGAGACAGTGAGGTGGCTAAGAAGTGGTTCGGCTACTAAAGCAAGAAAAAAAAAAAAAGAAAGTGTGTCAATTTAAAACACCATTATAAAGTCAAAATCAAAACACTTAAGACTAAATCCATAAACTTTTAGACTTTACCCTTTGTTAATGGTAAAATAATTTGTCCCTTGTTGAAAATCAGTTTGAGCCATGAGAAACAAACATATATGTTTGTCTAATTTTCTCCTCTAAGATTTTTTATACTTGAACCTGGCTGAGATAGGAACTGGATAATGTTGACTCTCTGCCTTATCTGTGGACCACCCTGATGATAATTTGTAGCCTCATGTAGAATGAGGACAGACGCTCTCTCAACCATGGGTGAGACCTAAATGACAGGCAGTTTTGATGCTACAATGTCAATCCTTTTCTTGGATTTCCCAGACTATGAGTCCCCTTTTTGTAAACTATAAGGAAAAATTATCCTGTGTTTGTTCTGTACATATTGTTTCTTCTTTTTTTTTTCTAGTTTGTGATTTCTTCATTTACCTCCCAACAAAGGGCACTGTCTAAATTGTGCTAAGAATGCTATTTTGAATGTATGGGGTTCCCCTTTCTAAATTCACATAGGGTTCTCTTTTACTGCATGGCAAAGAGCATCTGACTTAGTGCACATCTCACAGACACCACAAATTTAAAGTGAGAGCAGTTCATTCTTTTGTTTTTTAAACTAAGTCCCTTGTTTGAACACAACTATTCTACTTTTATTTTTGCCATTTATCATTCACTATTCTGAGGGCAAGACATCATGGTCTGGTCTTCTAGAGGTGGTGTTGGAACTGGGGTGATCTGAATGGCATGGCTGCCTCCTGCACTCATCTGATAAGCAATCTTTGCTGTTTCTCTTTACTTTCCCAATTGGAAAAAAATACTGAACACCATCAACATGATTATTAAATCACTGGTATATTTGGGTATTGCGAGGTCCAAGAGACTAGGAAGACAAAGACACTAAGATAATACGAAAGAAAATTTATAAGACCTCTTCGACTGAGGTAGACATCTTTCAAAGTCAAGAACAGCTCTTATTATATAGCTTTTTAGTTATCAGAGGTTAGAATTCTTTTCTCTAGATTCCATACGGCAAACTAGACTGAACTACATTTTATGCTGTAAACATCCTGGTCAGCAATAAATCAGGCACATGGCTTTATGGCAATCCATTATTTGGGCTGCTGTTGGAAAAGAGTTATATTAAACAGCACTTCAGCCTAGCACCATGGAAGAGTTAGTGCCCCGTGGCTTGTACATCTATGGGCGAGGAGAAGGAGAGGCTTCACCCTGCAAAGAAGACTGTGGAAAAACTGTGTTAGAAATGGGAGAATGCACATATACCTGTTGTGGCTGTGGCACTGATGGTTTTGGTCCGGATGCTGGGAGCAAGTCCAGAGAGGTAGACAATAAAATCAGTACTAGGGGGTAGCCCTGAGATATGGGCAGTTCGTTCAGCACCAGAGATATTATATTCCACAATCTCCAGCAACCTATTAGAATCAATAATTTCAATGGTAAAGGTCTCGAAGATCCCATCGGTAGCTGTCCAGGAGAGACTGAAGCTCTCGGGAGTTATGTCAGAAACATTTAAGTTTCCGATTTCAGGTTCTTTGGCTGAAAAAGGAAGGGGTAGGGGAGAAGAAACAAATAAATTTGGGTTAATTATGTGGCTGTGTTTTAAGATTGAGGTTGTTAATGGAATCATTGCTGGGTAGAGAGATCTGATAGTTCACGGCTATGATGGAAGGAAGCAATGTTACCAATTAGTGCCAAAGAGAGAGAAAAAGCAGTTTTGTTAAAAGAAAAATTAGAGAAAGGAAGGTATGGCAATTAGATTTCTCTACATGCAGTTGCCACATATAATCAGGCCCTGGCCAAGAAGATGTGCTGAATGATCTTATCAGGAACTGTTGCATCTTAGTCACATATGCCTCTGGGAGCCCTCCCTCAGGGTTGCTGGCCACTGGTCAAAAGATATGAGTCCTGACAGCTTCCAGTCTCTTGAATTGCATTAAGGAAACCAAGATTACTCGATGCCCCCCACAAACATTCTTTGCTTTGAAGGAGCTCCCATCTATTCAAATGAGAGCTAAATAATTCTGATGCCATTACGCTCCCAAGGTGGTAACTTGAGGCTTCTGATTTTGCGACTTAATGGGAATTACCAATTTCTCAGTGTAATTCTTGGTATTTTTTTTCATGCTTTAGACAAGGACCAGCCAACCATTCTCCTATTCTGTTAAAATAACTTGTCCTCTCTTAACTGCTGCTATGCAGGCCAAAAAGGCTAGTATTGCATTGCCAACCAAGAGGGCTAAGCCAAGGCAAGGCAGTTTAGGCCATCCCTTTCAGCGAAGAAATAACATTTTGTTTGAAGATGGTCCTGCCAGTGCTTTCCCCAGCCATAAGAATAAAACATGCAGAGGGCAGGTAGGAGCAGGGTTTGAAAAGCTAGTACTGTCTCTTTAGCAAGAAAGAAGGCTCCTGGTCTCTGAGATCCTTCTAATAGATTTGTTGAGATACAGTTCAGATGGGATGATGGACCTTCCTGCGCATAGGCCAATTCATCAGTGGCAAGAATGTTGCTATTGTTAAGAAGAAAAACACACACACATAAAAATGCCGAGGACACCCAAGCCACAAGATCTGCAGAAAAGATCAGAAGTGGTGGGTGATTACTTTGCCTTCTGGGAAGGGATGGTTTATGGGTCTCAGAAAAAGGAGGCCCGGGTGCCTTCAGAGTAGCCTCGGCTGCAAATTCTAGGCATTTCAGGGTCACTGTCCTGGCAGTGGTTGCCTGTGCTTTATATTTCTTTATCTCAGTGAAAATTAGTGAAATGACTGAGGTTAAAATGCAGAGCTATGCTCTTGCTAGATTCAACTGGGACGTACAGGTATGCATTAATAATTATTTTAAAAGGGGGGCAGTCATATGCAAAATGAAGCAATAGTCTCTACTGAACTTCAAACCCATGGTGTCACATAATAAAGATGAGCAATGGAAAACTGTGTTGGGGGAAGACTGCTGACTTTAGCAGGCTCCCGGGAAACACTGAAGCCTTGTAACAGGGGTAGAGTGACGAGTAAACTATAACGCACCCTCCTGGGTCTGGGGCTGGGAGTTTGCCATCCAAAGGCCAACACTCCAGAGAGAAACTCTTGATTAAAACAGCAAAAAGGGTATCAGTTCTTTGACATTCATAGCCCAGGACATTCCTTGTTCCAAAAGCTGGTGTGTGTACTTGTGCTAATGAATGGCTTTCTCTTTGGTACAGTCTCCAGTCATAATTGTGTAATTTCTTTTTTTTCCTTCTGGTCTAGCTATTTGCTAATTTGATGTTCTAACAATGACTCAGTATCTGAGAGAATTGCCCGGAGGAGGGTAATTCAGTTCTCTTATTATACTGGCTACGTTTTAAAGAAACATTTCTTAAATGCAAGAACCACAGTACCCATATCCTTGAGGGATTTAGAGATAGAAAAGCACCGTTTCCAACTAGTAAAAGACTCTCTAAAGTAAATAATCTGTGTTCCACCAGAACTCATATATAGGGAGGGAGGCTTTTAGTTATATCCAAGCACTGGATAAGTGAATTAAAACCATCAGGCTGATTCCTGAAACAAAAATTCATCATTCAAAAAAGATGTAGAATCAGTCAGGTAAAGTATGAAAGGCTGAGGGGCTGGAGATCAGAAACGGCAACACCTGTATCATTCGCCATCCACATGGCAAAGGCATGAGGACAAAGGCATAGCCCACAGGGAGGTCTCTGAGCATGCACAGCCGGCCACTGAAAGGCACATGGAAAGGATTCAGTTATGGCGAGATGCTGACTCCGCGCATGATCTCTTGGAGAGGAAGCAAAGAACCTTGGGGAGAAAGCATTGACAGGGAGAGGAAGTACCTGTGGAAGCCTCAGCAGAGAGTACTGGTGTTCTATAGCCCCGGATCACCCCATAGATGGAGACTGTATAAGGCGTGGCAGCCTTGAGGCCCGGGATGTCCACAGCCCGGAGGCTGCCAGGCACCGTGAGGTTCTGGGCTGCCTCCACTTTGTTGACCTCCTGCACCTGAATGACAAAGTGCTCATAGGCCTGGTCAGCTGCGGTCCAGTTGAGTCTGAGGCCATCCCAGCCAACCTCAGACACGGCTAAATCTCCCAGCTGTGGGAGCTCCTCTGAAGAAGGATAGAAAGGTATTTGTCAGTTCTGTAAACCAAAAATTAGGAAACCAAACATCCCACAGCCTGACTCTAGGAAAGAGAGAAAGGGGAAAGATAATTTTTTTTTTTTTTTTAAATTCTTGGTCTCTAAGCATTTGCAATTTGAACTGTGGTTCTCTGGCCACAGTAGTTTTCAGGTGTTGAAAATGGCCAGAAAGGGGAATATCTGCATGGTTTATCCTCGAGATGGCAAAGACATCTGCACCAATGCACAACCCACAGGGAGCGTGTATTACCAGCAGCTTAAGTTCACATGGAAAAGTAGGATTGTGGGTTAGGGTAAGAGATATGGGAATAGCTATAAGTTCAGACTTTGGAGGCAGGTGGTCCTTGATTGGAATCCCAACACTAGTGTTTGCTGGCTGCGTAATCTTGGGCATATCACTCAGCTTCTCTCTGAACCACCCTCTCTTTACCTTTAAATGGAGCTGATGGTACTGTTTCATGGGATTGTGTGATGATTAAATGGTAATATTTATCAACTTCTTAGTATCATACCTGATACATGGCGAGTGGCCAGCTTAATAAATAAATTATTGTTTGAGTGTTTTCCCTTGGAATTTCTTACTCATGTCGGGGAGAAATGTCTGCTTTATTTCATTATTTGTAATTAGAAAGATAATCTCATCACTAGCCACTGACTGCCTGCCTGGGTTGATAAAGTGTATGCTATCTGAGGTGTGAACAAGTATGATGTTTTTTCTTTGGTCTTTTATCAGCTTTCAGGGATCAAAAGTTGTGTCCTGGGTTCCCAGCTTGTTTCTTCTTCCACCTTTTACTGCTTGTACTTTATGTCTAAATGAAGAATGGCTGTATCACGGAGCAAAGCTGTTTGTGTGAAATGAGTGTGCCTACTTTTAATTAAAAGAGAGGATGTTTTTCGCAGTAAATGGTGCAGAACAGAACTCACTATTAGTACTTCTACAAATGTAGAAAGGAAATTTAACATAGTTGTTATTGGTGATTTAGGAAGTTTGGATTTAGGATATGGAAAATCCCATTGCTTTGTGGGATGCTTCTGAGGGTTAAATGCAATCTCTCAGCCACTGTTTTGAAGGCTGAAGTGGCCACAGGTTAGAAGTTAGGGAGGAGAATATCTGCAGGCATTTCAACCAAAAAAAGGTGAAAGATATAGGTACTTGTTCTTGGGTGTCCAAGGATTCAATGCACTGTGAGAGTCTGAGCAACCTCTTCCTTTTAAGAAGGGTTATTTTCAAACTGTGATCCACATAGATCTGGGGCTTTTCTAGAAGAACTGTGTTGAGAACATGGGTGGTGGTATCTCCCTCTTACTTCCAGGCTCACCAAGAACAGCTGTTCACGTATCTGTCAAATAGTAGGGTTCCTTGGAAGATTTCATTTGCAAAAGGAGTTGTACTGCTAAAAACAAAAGTTTGCAGACTACAGAGGAAGATCATGAGCATCTTGCACACAGGACACACCTGACTCAAAGGCCCTTTTTGCTCTTATTTGATCTGAAGATATTCCAGGAAACACAGGAATACAACCTGGCCCCCTTATTTTTGGAATTTTGTGTAGTTTCTAGCAACCACCAAGTTTAATTTGTTATATAAGAGCAAGGAAAACAATTTTTTTGAATTGGGTGATTTGGGTTGCATTATCAAAAGGCAGCATATGTAGAGTGGGGCATGGGCTTAGGGGTCAGCACAGAAACCATATTACCAAAACGTTGGCCCTTTTTCCCATAGCCCTTTTTGAAGCTATTTCTAGATACCTCATGTACAGCACAGTTTTCTATAACAGATGGAGCAGCATATTTTTTTTCCTTTTTTTTTTTTTTTTTTGAGATGGAGTCTTGCTCTGTCACCCAGGCTACAGTGCGGTGGCACGATCTCGGCTCACTGCAACCTCCGCCTCCAGGGTTCATGCCATTCTCCTGCCTCAACCTCCCAAGCAGCTGGGACTACAGGCGCCCGCCACCATGCCCGGCTAAGTTTTTATATTTTTAGTAGAGACGGGGTTTCACCATGTTAGCCAGGATGGTCTCAATCTCCTGACCTCGTGATCCACCCATCTCAGCCTTCCAAAGTGCTGGGATTACAGGCACGAGCCACCGCACCCAGCAAGCAGCACATTTTTGGTGGAAAATTGAGAGGAATTGTTTTTACTTCCCAAATTGAATGAAAAGCATTGAAGTCAAAGGTGGCTGTCCTTTCTTGGAAATGTCCCTACTTTTTGTATCTGTTGAGGAGAGAGTCTTAGATAGTTTTAGCAGAAGCTAACTGCATCATTTCTAAAGGTTATTATGTAGAGATCTGCCTATCAGTTGGGTGTTAGTTGGTGGCTCTGAGGCTAGTGATAAGGTTTTTCTAGAAAGTTCTGATCTTATTTTTGTGCCACAGCCCTAATGTTTGTGCTATTTTAAAAATCATGACTCTGTTGCTATATGATAAATTTAGCTATTTGATATTCAATATTTACTACATGATGGGCACTTTGCTAAGCACTGACATTCATTAGCTTATTTATTGCTCATGACAGTTTCCTGAAGTAGGGGTCATTGCTGATTTAAAGATACAAAAAGGAGGCTCAGGGATGTCAAGAAATATACCCGAGAATAGAGGCAGGGTACGCTAGCTCATGCCTGTAATCCCAGCACATTGGGAGGCCAAAGTGAGAAGACTGCTTGAGCCCAGGAGTTCGAGACCAGCCTGGGCAACACGGTGAAACTCCATTTCTACAAAAAATACAAAAAACTCAGCTGAGTGTGGGGACTCACACCTGTGGTCCCAGCTACTGTGCAGGCTGAGGCAGGAGAATCACTTGAGTCTAGGAGTTTGAGGCTATGGTGAGCCATGGTCACACCACTGCATTCTAGCCTGGGCAAAAGAATGAGACCCTGACTCAAAAAAAAATTATATATATACTAGACATATAAGTATATATATATACACACACACTATATATATAAGTATATATATACACACACTATATATATAAGTATATATTTGTGGGTGTGTATGTATGTGTATCTATATAGATACATACATATATTTCCAAGAATATTTAGTCAGTGAGGTAGAATTCCAACACAGACCTTCCTGAGTTAGAGATTCATTCTGTCTGTCAACAACACTGAGGTAGGATTCTGCCTCACAGGGGAATTTTCTCTATTTCAATGACATGCTGGCTCCTATCACATCTCCAGTCTGGGAGGAGGGTCATATACCTGTGATGACCTCTAAAGCAAGGGGTCGAGTGCTGTGGCCCCTGACCTCGCCATGCAGGGTGATTGTATAAGGAGTGCCAGCCCTGAGGCCTGGGATTTCCACGGAGCGCAGGCTGCCAGGAACGGTGAGATTGTGAGCCTCTTCCACCTGGTCAGCCTCCTGGACCTGAATGGTAAACTGGTCATAGGTTCCATCTGGCGTGGTCCAGTTCAGTCTGAGAGCATCCCAGCTAACCTCGGTCACTGTGAGGTTTCCCATATCTGGAACCTCCTCTGCATAAGGACACAGAGTTGCTGAGTTACTTAAAAAGGCAATTGCACTCTGAGATTCAGGTGAGATGGCATTTTGGCTAAGGTTGGGATGAGTTGTCTGGTTAGTGTTGATTATAGACACATGATTTACAGCAGGTGTTGAGCACACTCAAATTGTTGGCACTAAAGCCAGGGTTTTTCTATTCAGCTTTTGGGAATGAAAAGTAGTTTTAGGAATTGTTCACAATTTCTATTCTTGACATACAAATAGGGCTATGGGGAGTCCTTTGGTGTTCTTAAAATGAGCTCATGAGCTCAGAGCTATTTTTTCTTCATTTACAGGTTGGGCTTTCCAACTTTTTAGATATTGTGACTGAAACTTACTTTGAAAGAAAAGTCACCTCTCACTTTTTTAAAAGAAGAGTAGGTGGAATTTTCGATAGAACTGGGCTACAACTAGGACTTAGCCAAATAAGGGATGTGACATTTAGGAAGAAGCAGAGATGATTCACTGGTATTTCCCCAAGGTGGTAGGAGCTGATCCCAGTTTAAAGCAAGAAAGTGCTTTGATTCCTCCTGAGTGGAGACAAAGGGGAGGAAGTGAATTAGTGAATTCATCTAGAATACCTGTCAAGACTTCAACAGAGAGGGGGGTTGTGCTGAAGTCCTGAGTGACCCCGCGGATGGTGATGGTATAACGAGTGGCTGCTTTGAGCCCAGGCAGGTCCGTGGACCTCAGTCCTCCTGGGACCGTGTGGTTCTGGGCTGCCTCTACTGTGTCAGCCTCCTGCACCTGAATGAAAAAGTACTCATAGGCCCCTTCAGGAACAGTCCAGTTGAGTTTGAGGGCATCCCAGCCCACCTCGGCCACCATGACCTCTCCCAAATTGGGAGTTTCCCCTGGAGAAGGACAAAGAACTAGTTTAGTCATCAAATCACACAACAAGATCCAGGGAATCTTTAATGCAAGAATAAGCTGAATAATAATATTACTGAAAAAATGTGATTTTCTTTAGATAAACATGCATCATGCAACTCTTTAAATTTTAGAAATGGAGCAAAGAGAGGGAAGTGTTGGAAAACATTTTGTTTGTTTTTTAAATCTTAAAGAATTGCCTTAACCCTCAGTAGATGAGAGAATTTTGTGATTTTCTTTCCCTTTCATATACAGAGCCTGAACATCCTTTAACAGGAGGGAGGCTGTTTATGGAGCTAAAGACCCTCTCCATGGGAGCTGTGTGTTTAGTCCCTCAGGTTGAGCTCTGTACAACTCCCAAGGGTGTCATTCATGTGGAGTGAAGCATTAAAAGTTGCCTTGGGGTTCTGTAGTATAATGGCCTGGTGTCACAGTTAGACCCCATAGACATAACTAGTGGCAGAACAAGTCCATTCCAAAGCTAGTCGTGTCTGATTATTCACGGGCAGTTTCCTGCTGGGAAAAACAGAAGCTATAAATAGAAAGGAAAGAGATACCTGTGGAGGCCTCAGCAGAGAGCACTGGTGTTCTATAGCCCTGGATCACCCCATAGATGGAGACTGTATAAGGCGTGGCAGCCTTGAGGCCCGGGATGTCCACAGCCCGGAGGCTGCCAGGCACGGTGAGGTTCTGAGCTGCCTCCACCTTGTTGGCCTCTTGCACTTGAATGACAAAGTGCTCATAGGCCTGGTCAGCTGCGGTCCAGTTGAGTCTGAGGCCATCCCAGCCAACCTCAGTCACGGTGAGGTTTTCCAGTTCAGGGGCTTGTTCTGAATAATGACAGAGATGGGGTCAGTTAAAGTATTCCTCAGAAAGTTTTGCTTCTGAGAACCTGGGAATGGCAAGCCCAGTGCCACATCTACAGGCCATTGCAGTCCGAGTGCCATACTTTGTTCACTGCATCCCCTACTGGTGCTGTCCCTATTAAAACACAGCAGGACAACAATGTAATATTTCTATTGCGGCCAGCCACAGTGGCTTACGCCTGTAATCCCAGCACTTTGAGAGGCCGAGGTGGGCGGATCATGTGAGGTCAGGAGTTCGAGACCAGCCTGGCCAACATGGTGAAACACTGTCTCTACGAAAAATACAAAAATTAGCCAGGCGTGGTGGTGGGAGCCTGTAATCCCAGCTACTCAGGAGGTTGAGGCAGGAGAATCGCTTGAACCCATAAGGCAGAGTTTGCAGTGAGCGCCTTGCACTCCAGTCTGGGGGATAAAGTGAGACTCTGTCTCCAAAAAAAAAAAAAAAAAAAAAAAAAAATTTATTTTGCCTTACGCATATTTGGGTTTTTCTCTTGGAAATGGTATTTTCCTATTGATCAGTGTCCTGCAGATTTAGAAAACTATACGTTTTTGTTAGCAATGCTCTGAGCTTCAGTTTTCATTTCGGAACATGTCTTGCATCATAAGGGGGTGGCCCTCAGTTATTCTGGGGGTCTTGATTTGAGCTGTCCAACCTTCTGTATTTTGAGACAATTGGCTCCTCTTAGATTCCCTTCTTTTTTGAGAGGCCAAGGTGGGCAGATCACCTGAGGTCGGGAGTTCAAGACCAGCCTGGATAACATGGCGAAACCCCATCTCTGCTAAAAATACAAAAATTAGCTGGGTGTGGTGGCATGAGCCTGTAATCCCGGCTACTTGGGAGGCTGAGTTAGGAGAATCGCTTGAGCCCGGGAGGTTGAGATTGCAGTGAGCCAAGATTGAGTCACTGCACTCTAGCCTGGGTGACAGACTGAGACTCCATCTCAAAAAAAAAAAAAAAGAATCCTCTTCTTTTTTGTGCTGCCTCAATATCCTATGGGAGGTCTGCTTTATAGTTTATATTGGGATTTCATCAGTTTCTAGGGTTCAAATCATTTACATAGATCATATTAGTAAAGATCAGAGACACATTGACACAGTATTACTAAGCCTGAGCTGAGGAAAGTGATGACGCTTTGAAAAACTGTTCCTTATTAGAAAAAAGAAAGAGGTCCTGGCAGAAGCAGATCTTATGAAGCGCAAGTAAAACTGAACGCACCCTCTTCATTCATCTCCTTAATGCACAAAATTCCATAAAAACTCACTGGTCTCAACCTGACTTAAGGGAGATAACTTGCCCAGGGCTGAGCTTAAGTGGACTTTGCATAGTTTAGGAAGGAAAGTATTTCTCTGGGAATGGATCCTATAAACTAGAGAGTAGAAACTGCCTTTAAATCATTTAAAAGAACAAATTGTTTTTTTCTATTTATACTTCACATTGCTGCTAATTTCAAATGAGTCTTATGTGTCCATTAGAGCCGGCTACTAACTTGAAAATCTTAGCTTGGAATTTGATTGAGGATATCCTTTCAGAGGAGAAAATATTTCTTTTCTAGAATTGATTTAACTCAGACGTTTCCAAGTTCTGGGGAACATTCTTCCTACTTGTTTCACATTGTCAGAGCATACACTTCTTCAAATTTTGTTTGATCGAGAACAGAGGTCCACAAACTGTTACCCAAGGCCCACGTCTGGCCTGCTATTTTGGTAGTCAGCAAGCTAACAACAGTTTTTTTAACTTTTTTACATGGTCGGGAAATAAATCCAAAGAAGAATATTATTTGACGGTGCATGCAAGTCATATAAAATTCCAGTTCTGGTGTCACAGATAAAGTTTTATTGGAGCATAGCCATGATTGTTCACTTACATTGTTGATGGCTGCTTTTGTGTTACGAAATGTGCAGTTGAATAATTGTGATGTAAACTGCCTGGCCTGTAAAGTCTAAAATATTTACCACCTGGCCCTTTACAGAAAATGTTTGCAATGGTTGATCTTGAATGACAGTCTACAGACTCCTCTTTAACCCCGACTCATGTCCTGAAGCTTACCCCCGAGGCTCCAAAGCAGTTCTTAACCACCTAAACATGGTCTTTATGAGAAAGGAAGGACCCCAAACTGCAAGTGATGTATCTAGATTTAGGAAAAGAAAGGAGGTGTCAACTACCTTTAATCCTGCTGGGCATTGTGAGGCCAGAAACAGTATCTGATATAGTAATTTAATCCTGCTGGGCCTTGTGAGGCCAGAAACAGTGCCCTGATATAGTGATTGTACCCTTGACCTTGGGATTTAAACACAAATACACTCAAGAGCATGTCCTTCTCAAATACTCCAGCAGTTCTGATGCAGAAAGAGGTATAGGACAAAACACAGCTAAGTGAAAATTAAATCAGTCCTATGTCTTCTTAGCTCTCCTTCTTATCCCACTTTCCTGTTTTTGTTCCTCTGCTGTCCACTTGTCAGGAACTAATCTGTCATTGACAGCATACCCCTTCATGTGAATTAAGTTACTTTCTTTCTTCTGCGGGTGTCTGTCTTTTAATCCTTATCTCTAATTGTTACATAAAACATATTTTTTTTGCTATGAAAGAAATTTTAAATGCCCCCTTGCAAGAAATATTGGGAAAGTTACCTTACGGGGGGTGGGGTAATGTGATTGTGGATTGCCCATTAAGCTGTGGCAAGAGATGGATGGAGAGAAAAGATGCACGTTGGAAAATGTCTCTTCCTGATGAGAATCATCTTATCTCTTTGAATCAGATTTTTAATATGCCACTGATACTTTCATCTAATGGTCTCCACATCCTGTTTTATCTGTTCATATAGTCAATAGAGTGATTTTTTTATATAACGTCATGTTGTTCAGTAAATAGTAATAGTGATGGTGTTGGTACTTCTGCTAACACTTTTGGCTATTTCTCTACCTTTTTTTTTTGGTAGGCAAATCAAGAAAGAGCATTGGTTTATAACTCAGAGAGGCAGTATGTGGCCAAACTTCCACAAATAAAATCAGTGCCTAAATTAAAGAGAGAGGGGTCAGAATTATGAAAGAAGGGGGAATATTATGAATAAAAAATACAGTAGAGAATAGTTAAGGTGAGGACCAAGAGGCTTCACATAAATGCTGGCTCCACATTTCAACCACAAATGACATACTGTGAAGTTACTGCCCTAGAAGCCAAGTGTTTCCATTATAGATTCCACACTGAATTTCTTGGCATTTCTTTATGAAAAGGCTGTTGTCTTTTTCTTACAGCTGTGCACTGGAATCTACCCTCTAGACAATGTCAGTGGGCTTGGGAAATCAGAATTTTGAAACCCCACTGCTGTAGTCCTGGTGGGTTGAGCAGCTGGTCTGGAGGAATTTCTGACAGTGCCAACTTAAAATCTGTAGATTGTTACCATCTTCTAGATAGTGATGACCAAGTGCTGGCTTGATGAGGAACCCATTTCAGTGACCACTTACGGGAGAAAGACTGATTCTCCCACAGCAGAGGCATGGTCATGTCCAAGCCTGACAACCCCAAAGGATATATTCAGTGGCTTTACTCTCATCTCACAGAGATAAGACAATTGAAATGAGAAGCCTTGGCTGCCTTAAAACATTCAGTGATTTCTTTGTAACTGCCCCTTTGCAGGTGCCCCTGATGATGCCTCTAGCCTCCTACCCTACTGTTTTCCCACTCTATCATGTAGTAGGACTGTATAGCTTGCAATTCACTGAGGTAAAGTTTCTCATGCCTTTCAGCTTTTTGGATGCTATTCCCCCTGCTGGAAATGTCGTTACTCTTTCTCCACTTGCCCAACCCCTTTTCTTTTTCAGAACTCAACCAAACATCACTTCTTCCAAAAAGCCTACTCCAATGCTCTTCATTCATTTTGCTTAGGTCTGCGATGCTCCTGTCTCTATGCTCCTGCAGCCTCCCACAAATCCCTCTAAAACAGATAAGCTCCAGCATTATAATTTTGGTTTTGGTTCTCTCTCTTATAGCAATGTGCACCATTTCTTGAGAGGAGCTGTTTCTTTCTGTTCTATACACCGGCATCACCTGACCCACAGTAGGTATGAAATAAATATTTGTTGGATGAATAAATATTTGAATAAATTTCAGTTTGGTCTGTGAGAAAACCAAAATAGCAAATCAGAGCAGAATGTTCTCTATTACTGGTAGCTGTGGCTAAAAACAAAATTCCACCTCTCTTCTTCCAAAATTCCTGAGAGCTACTGGGGTGTCACTGTCAAGGCTTATGTTGCCATGAAAAGATGCTTTGCTGGCTTTCTACCTATCAACCCTGCCTCCTGTCTCTTACGGCATGCAGCAAATTCATGGCTTTGACCTTAAGCAGGGTTTAGTTGGGTTTATGAAAGTACAAAAGCAGAGAGAAAAGGGAGAGAGAGGAGAGGAGAGAGAAGAGAGGAAAAGGGAGGAAGGAGAGGAGAAGAGAGAGAAGAGAGGAGAAGGGAGGAAGGAGAGAGGAGGAGAATAGCGTGGAGGAGAGGGAAAGAGAAGGGAAGGAATGGGAGAGGTGGAGAGGGAAGGATGCCTGGTACATGCTCATTTTTTTTAAATGCCAACAGACCAAGTACCTTTCTTTATTCCCTGCCTCCCTTCTTTCCTCCTTTTGCCTTCCTTCCTTCCTTCCTTCCTTCCTTCCTTCCTTCCTTCCTTCCTTCCTTCCTTCCTTCCTTCCTTCCTTCCTTCCTTCTTTCCTTCCTTCTTTCCTTCCTTCCTTCCCTCCCTCCTATCCAGATTAAGCTGAACTGAAGACTTTCCAAGGGAATGATTTCCCTTCCCTTCCCCTACTCCTTAAGGAAAGAATTGGGGTGTTAATGCAGAAGTGGAAAGGAAGAATCAGAAGATTCCATGGAAATGTTGACTCGGGGGTAGCCAGGGTCCCCAAACACTCATGAAGCTCATACCACAAACTTGTCTGCCTTCAGGGCACTGGGATGGGATGCAGCAGTGGATAACGGAGTTGGTCCTTACATTCTGCTCACTGATGGGGAGGCAG
The DNA here is from genome assembly GCF_003255815.1 of Theropithecus gelada. Lineage (NCBI taxonomy): Eukaryota > Metazoa > Chordata > Mammalia > Primates > Cercopithecidae > Theropithecus > Theropithecus gelada. The sequence goes on along the minus strand of NC_037683.1, from coordinate 26,035,034 downwards.
GCCATAGGTATTATAGTAAACCACTACTTGTATAATATCAAGGCAGGTAAGTGTCACAAGGAACTCTAGAGCAGCTTGAAGGGGTAGATCAGGATGGGAGTGCCTTTTTAGGCTGGTGGTCAGAGAAGACCTCTGTTCTGGGTCACACCTGAGCTGCTCTATGAAATGCTGGGAGAAGAGTGATATCTAAGCAGTGGGAGCAGCACACGCTAAGGCCCGAGGAGGGGAGCAGGCTCAGCAAGCTTAAGAAACAGTGCAAAGGCTGAAGAGGCCACGGTGAAGTGAGCAAGGGCATGAGTAGCAGGACTGAGGTCAGAGGATGGGCTGGCCATGCCAGATTCTGTAGGGCCCTGTAACCCATGGCTGGGTCTTTGGGTGAGAGGTGCAATAGGTGGCCAGGTTGTGCAGACTTTTAGTATGGTGCCACATCAAGAAAAAGGCTTACATTATGGCCCAATCCATCACTAAAACCCTGGAATTCCCTGGGAAAAATTCCTCAGGGCCACTGATTCTCCATTTTTTTCTGTAAGCCCCACAGACATTGAGTGGCGCCTTGCAGGCTTCTGTTGATAAGAATCCAGTGATACAGAGCTGGAAGGTTCTTGCTTCTGAGGGTTGAACCTAAAACTCTGCAACATTTCAGGACTTATAGCCACGTGGTTCCTTCACCCAAGAGCTCTCACTTTTCCTGTTTTCTTTCTTCCTATATGCTTACCAAGGCCAGGTGCCTGGGCTTCTACTTCTTTACCTATTCAGTTTAACACATCTATGTTTGCCCTTTATATGTTTGCCCTGTCTGTCCAAAAGCATCTTCCCACTGTAAGCCTTTGCTGATTCTCTGAAGTTAGATCCAGTGTCTCCTGCGCACTGGCTGCACCCTCTGTACCCTCGATCATAGTGAGCAGAATGTTGTCTCATTGTCTGTTTGCTACACAGTGAGTTCCTTGGAATTAGATACCCATTTTCTTTGCCCTATTAACCCCATAACTTAGCACAGAGCATGGTGATATATTTTATTGACTTTACAAGTTAGAATTCAAGAGAGGGAAAGAAATGTTTGCTTCACCTTAAATGAAACATATATTTTTTTTTTCTGTGGAAAAAGGGATGGGGGAAATATTCTGTGGACAGTGGAGAAGAACCAATAAAAAGAACTTTGCACATTTTTCCCACACTGAAGAATGTCTTTAAATATGAAACATGATATCTTTGAAATGGCATTAAGGAGGCATGGTGGGGAAATGCAACTGCTAAGGCTTTGGAATACCAATATTGGGCTCTCATTCAGACACAGAATAATTCTAGCTAGTAAATCTCCTGGTTATAGCCACATTACCTCCTTTCTCTAGTGGAGAAGCCCCATACCCCAGGATCTTAGGGAGATAAAACCTCTTCAGTGACTGTGGAGGTGTGGGGCTTTCTCACTGGAGGAAGGAGGCAATGTGGCCATCACCAGAAGGTGGAATGACTGAGGGGCAATAGGAATCTCTTTTAGATACAGCATTTATCAAACTTAAGGGAAAGCTAAGACAGATGGGCAGAGGAAGGAGGAGGAGGAAGAAGAGGAGGAGGGAGGGAAGAGGGAAGAAAGAGAGAGAAAGAGAGAAAGAAAGAGAGGGATTTCATCTTTTGTGTATTTCTGATTCATTTGTTGCCCCTTGACACTTTATAACAAGCTCATGTTTATAAAGCTGAAATTAAATCTCTACTATAGATTTATTTTTTCTTGATTCTATCCCCCCCCCCCTTATTTTTGATTAAATTACTCTTTCAGAGCATCCTTGATAATAATCTTATAGTTGGGTGGGAAGCAGTCAATGCAGAGTCAACAGAATTGACCATGTAAACTCATTTCAGACTCTGGCAGGGACTGCTCATTGTCTGCCAAATTTCTCTCTTACAAATAACCTCAATTTTATATGGAAGCAACATGTTCAGACAGAAGACTACCTTTCCCTGTCTCCCTTACATCTAAGAGTGGCAATGAACTATGAGGAGAAGTGATTGGTGGAATTTCCAGAAAGACTCACCTAGAAGGTGCTCCTCTTTGGGAGTTTTGGTTCTCCCTCCCTTTTGCTGCCTAGAACACAGATGTAATGGATGTACTACAGCAGCCATGTTGTGACACTGAGATGACTCTGAGAATGGAAGCCAAGGACTAAAAATGGTGGAAAAGAAAGACAGAAGCAGCCTTGGTGCCTGACAATTTGAAACTACTGTTATCCCTGTACCTCCCAGCTCCAGATTCATTTTATAAGAAAGAAAACCAACTTCTATCTTGTGTAAGTGACTGTGATTTGAGACTGAAGATACTGTGAGAAAGACTCTTCAAGCCATTTCCAAATATATCCATGCTTCTAACCCTTTTCTTGCATATCAAGCTTCAACTGGAATAACATCTCTTGCCGTAACACCTTTGTCAGCTCTCCTGATTTCCTTGGATCACTCTTTTTCTTGAGTTCTGTCTAGCATTCTGAGTATCTAGTCTTCCCCAAGCACTATGAGCAGGCACAAATTAGTCCACATAACAATGCTGACTTTGGGAACTACTTTTCCTCAAATATCAGTACTGTACAATGTATGCAGTAGGTACTCAAAACATGCTTACTAATTAAATTGGAAGTAAAGACTGTTACTTGCCAAACCCTGGAGAAGTAACATTTTCCACCTATACTTTTTGAATATTTGGTGGCCAAAATTGAATAGGCTTATTTTTCATAAAGGAGGAAATATTTTAAAATCCTGGTTGTCTCTTCAGTTTAGCCACCAAGTAAGCATGGCAGCAGGTTCAGCGAACAGGTTGCATGGGCCAGAATGGACACAGGTTGCATGGGCCACAATGTCAGGATTCAGCTGTCATCATAGACAAACTAGGTTAATGTCTTAATGACTAAGAGAAAAGAGAAAATGAGAGGGCACCGTGGAAGTCTCAAATGGCCATGTGCCACTCTTCAGGGGTAACCTTGGCAGAAAGCAAAAGACCTGGAATAAAAACAGTTTGTGTAAAATAACCAAAAAAATATTATTACCAACATCTTGGCCATCTTTAAATGAAGTAAAATGAAAGGTAAGTTAATTGTTAGGCTAAAAGGAGGAAATAAACAAGAAACAACTTAAAAGATTTTATGATGCACACACAGTTAAAAAAAGAAAACAAAAATCATAGGTAAATTGAAACACAAACCCTGAGGTTTTAAGTTCTCCTAGGAAGAAATATTTTATTTTAAAACCCCTATTTCCCAGTGGGGGAACTTTGCTGTATCAATTGACAGGAGGCAGGAAAGACGAATAAGCAGTGCTTTCAAAGTGGTGTTTAGGGACTTCAGGGATGGACAAAGTGGCTTGCTTTTGCATTTGGCTTTCTCATGTAAGGACACCCTGACTGAGCAGATCTGCTAACCTCAGAATCAACCTAGAGTTTGGAGGAAGCTCAGGGCAGACTCACCAGTGGATGCCTTCACGCGTGCGGGCTTGCTTTTGTGCCTGCCTTTCTCGGCTGTCAGGAGGACATTGTACTCCTGTCCCGGTTCCAGGCCTCTCAAGACATAGGAAGTGGTGTTTCTTGGAAGCTGCACTCCCACCCACTGGCCTGTGGGGAGGCTGTAATTGAGGCGGTAGCGGTCAAACTTGGCCAACGGGGTCTTCCAGAACAGGGTCAGGCTGGTCTCTGTAGTTTCAGAAACCCGAAGGTCCTTGGGTGTGTCCAACTCTGGGAGGAGAACAGAGAGATGAATGCTCTTCAGGCTGCAAGGCAGGGCTGCTTCTGGGGTTGAAAGTCAACTGCCTCTGGGCTGGAATCCTAGGTTTGCCACAGAGGAGCTGAGGGACCACAGGAGAGTCATCTCTCTGGGTCTCTCTTTTTACTTTTGTAAAATAGGTCTAATTATACATTATCCACATGACTCCATTGGAGTCTGAGAAGATTAAAAATGTCATGGAATATCCATTCCGTGAAATGCTAGTCAAATTTAAAGCGGTTAAAAGGAACCAACTATTGATAAAAGAAGCAATTTAGATGAATCTCGAGAGAATTATGCTGAAGGAAAAAAAGCCAGTTTCAAAAGGTTACATGCTGTATCGCTATGCACTGAATGTCTGTGCCTCCCTAAAGTTCTTATGTTGAAACCTAATCCCCAGAGTGAAGGTATTTGGATCTAGGGACTTTTGGGAGGCCTCATGAATGGGAGTAGTGCCCTTATAAAGGAGACCTTGCCCCTTCTGTCCTGTGAGGGAACAGTAGAAAGATGGCCCGCTGTCAGCCAGAAAGCAGGCCCTCATCAGACACCAAATCTGCTGGCATCTTGATCTTGGACTCTGCAGCCTTCAGAACTGTGAGAAATAAATTCCTTCTGTTTATAAGTTACTTGGTCTAAGATATTCTTGTTACAGTAACACAAATGGATTAATATGTGTAGGATCCCATTTATGCAGCATTCTTGAAATGGCAAAATCATAGAGATGAAGAACAGATAAATGAATGCCCAGGGTTAGGCAGAGGGGCAAAGGGAGGGAGGTGGCTGTGGCTGCAAAGGGTAGCACATGGGATTCTTGTAGTAAGACTGTTCTGTATCTTGAATCTAGTGGTGCATTCACAAATCTACATGTGCGATAAAATTGCATAGAACTAAGTATATACACACACATGAATGAGTGTATGCAAAACTGGTGAAATATAGAGTTGACAGATTACACCAATGTCAATTTCTCAGTTGTTATATTCGTCTACATTTATGCAAGATGCTACCCTTGGGGGAACCTGGGTGATGGGCACAGGGAATCTCTCTGTATAATTTCTCAAAATTGCATATGAATCTGCAATTATCTCAAAATCAAAAGATTAAAAGAAAAAGAATTGTCATGTAAATGCCCAGCCTTGCATCCTGCATAATGTAGAAGCTCAACGATGCTCCATCTCCTCTTTACACACCAGCCTCCCTCTTCCTCATAGTGTCTGCGGGGAGGTAAGCTGGGGGCTGGGGGCTGGGGGCTGGGGGCTGGGGGAGAGGCAGAGGAGGAGTTTTCTTTTTGCAGTGCATACTTATTAGAAAAATGGAAAAAAAATCTTGAGGGAAGAATCAATGACCTCAAATCAGGTAACCCTTCAGCATCTTCACCTGCAGGCTGTGGCTACAGGATATGACAGGTAAGTGCAGAGCCTGGACTTAAACTACAATCCCGTTACTTATAATCTGCTTGACAGGGGTATAAAAGTTAGGTGTTTTCTCAGAGAAAACCCCACAGATGTGTTTGGACTAGACAATGGTTTATTTAAAAGATGCAATTGATTACCAACTTAAAAATGTTCGTGAATTTCTTATAAAGCCTGGTTCCAATTTTTCTTTTAAAAAATCCCGGCTAGGCATAGTGGCTCACGAATCCAATCCCAGCACTTTGGGAGGCCGAGGCGGGCAGATCATGTGGTCAAGAGATTGAGACCATCCTGGCCAACACGGCGAAACCCAGTCTCTACTAAAAATACAAAAATTAGCTGGGCATGGTGGCGCACACCTGTAGTCTCAGCTACTTGGTAGGCTGAGGCAGGAGAATCTCTTGAACCCAGGAGGTGGAGGTTGCAGTGAGCTGAGATCATGCCTCTGCACTCCAGCTTGGTGACAGAGTGAGACTCCATCTCAAAAACAACAACAATAACAACAGCAGCAACAACAACAACAACAACAACAACAAAAATCCCCAGTCTCCCTTTCCGTACAGGGGATGATGTTGGCATCACACAGATGGACCACACTTATGTTCCTTTTGAATTTTGACATTGGGGCTAGGTGATACTACAGGGCCCTTTCTCCTCCGGGCTTCTACTTTTTCTCTTTGAATAGGTTTTGGCCACATGGGCCCTGTCTCATCTGCCCAGCACCTGCTCAGTGGGATGGGAATCCCAGGTGTGCCTCACCTGTGGCTGCGTTGATGGTCGCTGGATTGCTCTCCTTGTCTTCCTTCACAGCAGAAACTCCAATCCCATATTCAGTCCCCGGCCTCAGACCTAAGGAGAGAATGTGCAAGTTGAGATTCATCCTGAAATCAGAAAGACTTTCAGAGGATGATAAAAATGGCTTTGAGTTGGTCTCTGGAGGCGACGACCAATGTTCAGAATGTTTTACAAAAGAACTCGCTGCAATCCAAGTAAGCAGTATTTCTGGAAATTGGACTTATTTCTGAGGATTGCAAATGGGGACACATGGGAGCAGGTGCCCATCCTTTAAGGGCCCTCTAGGGCTGGCTGGCTCAGGCTTGCAGAGATGCAGAGCTCACCTGTGAGTGTGGTTTTGGTTGTGGCTTGTTGGCTCTTTGGAACATCAACCTCGGCGTGGTCCCCTCCAGAGATGGGAGCATACTTAATTCTGTAACTGTCAATAGCTGCTTTGCCATTCCTCCATTCCAGGGTGATGCTGTTATCTGTCTGGGAAACACGTCGAAGGTTCCTGGGAGCATCGAGGCCTGTTTGAGAGAAGAAGGAACATTTGCATTGAACATATCAGTCACAAGAGAGCAAGAGTCTTTGATAGCCCAAGCTGACATATGAAATGTGCCTGGAACTGGAGATAAATTACAAAATCTCAGCACATTCATCTGTCCCCATAGTTGATGTGCAAATCTAAACAAGTGCTACAGATTTGGCACCTTTCCCTATTATAGATGAGTGCGACACTTTAGTCATTTGTGTTTTTCTCAGACTTTGTGGTTAAAGAACAATGCAAAGACTTAAAAATAAGTTCATGCGTGTAAAAGCTGGTCTTTTGCATTTTCTCATCATATTTCTTTCTTTCTTTATTTTTTTGAGACAGAGTCTCCCTCTGTCACCAGGCTGGAGTGTAGTGGCATGATCTCGGCTCACTGCAACCCCTGCTTCCCGGGTTCAAGTGATTCTCCTGCCTCAGCCTCCTGAGTAGCTGGGATTACAGGAGCACGCCACCATGCCTGGTTATTTTTTAAAATTTATTTATTTTTATTTTTGTTTTTATTTTTGAGACGGAGTCTCGCTCTGTCACCCAGGTTGGAGTGCAGTGGCGCGGTCTCGGCTCACTGCAAGCTCTGCCTCCCGGGTTCATGCCATTCTCCTCTCTCAGCCTGTAGCTGGGACTACAGGCACCCACCACCATGCCTGGCAATTTTTTATTTTTTTTATTTTTAGTGGAGATGGGATTTCACTGTGTTAGCCAGTATGGTCTCAATCTCCTGATCTCATGATCCGCCCGCCTCGGCCTCCCAGAGTGCTGGGATTACAGGTGTGAGCCACTGCACCCGACCCCAATTTTTGTATTTTTAGTAGAGACAGGGTTTTGCCATGTTGACCAGGATGGTCTTGATCTCTTGACCTCGTGATCTGCCTGCATCAGCCTGCCAGAGTGCTGGGATTACAGGCATGAGCCACCGCACCCAGCCTCCTCATCATATTTCTAATAATTCACAAAGTACTTACTGAGCTCCGAAAAAATATTTACTGAATGAAAAATTGACACTTTCGAACTTTTAAAATAATGCCATAGGCTAAGGTGTTAGGAGGCTCATTTGTCATATATGTTTTCCATATACTGTATTTTACTTTAAAAATATTTATTTGAACTTTATTTTAATCAGAACTTTTGTCTGAGAATATCTGACCAGCATCTTCTATATAGGCCCCCCAGCCCCAAAAGTGCTTTGGAAGGTTATTTGGAATTTTTTTTTGAAAAATTAATTAATAAATTGCTACAATATTTTAAAATTTACATGAGTAGAAATACTCCTTTTTTTTTAACTGTAAAATGAGCCTGGAAGATACCCCAACATGGAGTGGGATGGAAATCTTTCAATCTTTCCTTTACTGTATCTGTTAACAGGCGGAGGCCTTTTACCTGTTGTGAAGGTCTCTTTGGCTGGGTTGCTTGACATGTCGCCTCTGCGGGAGATGAGGGACACCTCGTACTCAGTGTCGGGCTTCAGGTTCCCGATGGAGTACTGATTCTCGTCCTCTGTGAGATCGATGGTGGTACGGTCGCCTGGCACGTCTTTGATGCCGTAGGTCAGCTCAATGCCGTCGATCTCAGCCAGGGGCTTGAACCAGGTGATCAAAGCAGTGGTGTCTGTGACATCTTTCACCTCCATCTGGCTAGGGGCATCCAAGCCTATGATGGGCATAGGACAGAGAGGTTTCAGAGGTTAGGGCCAGTGCCTGAGGCTGAGCAGAGAGGACTTTGTAATTCTCCAGATCTGTGGGTGAATGCTTAGATAGATACTAACGGCTTGACTTTATTTTACCTTTCTGAACCTCAGTTTTTGGTTTGATAAACTATAAGTAGGGATAATAGCAGTTACCTCTAGTGTTTTTTGTTTTTGTTTTTTGTTTTTCAAATCTTAACAGAGATAAAGCTTGCAAAGCATCTAGCACAAAGCCTGGCCCACGGAGTCACATGAAAACGAAAAAAAAAAAAAGGTTGTTCTTTTGTTATTATCATTATTGCTATTATTACTGTTCTCATAAGTTGAGGAAACATGCTTTGGGGATACTTTATTTGCAAAAATGAACTTGGTCTCTTTAAATTTTTAATTAGGCAAAACTTCCTGGATGGTTGAAAACTTTTCCAACAGAATTACAAAGCAGAAAAGTGAGGCAGTGGACTGTCTTGACAGTGTATGAAAAGTTATTTTTGATGAAAAGGAATTCACGCAAGAAAGTCATTGCTATTTCAAGCCGTGCCTATCTTTGCATGCTCTTCTTGACCTTTTCTGCCCCACCCACTATCTGTTGTACTCTGACAGATGCTCAGAGCTCTGGAAGCACATTATGCTATTGGGCACCACCTGGTCTCTGTACATGCTGTTCTCTCTTCTTTCTAAGATCACACTTCCCTGTAAAAATCTCCTATGCATCCTTCAAAATCCCACTTAAATGTTGTCTCCTAATGAGAAGCCTTTCTTAAACCCCGCTTCAGTAAGGTAAACATGTATTCCCTCCCTGTGGCTGCTACTGTCCTTAAAGAGCATTCTAATATCACATCTGTCTCATTGTTTCATAACAGATTTCTGTACAGTTTGAGTCAATTTAGGTGGGGTTATTCATTCATTCAGAGAGTGAGTCTTTTTAAATTCCCAGTATAGAGACAGGCACATTCTGGGTATTCAGTGAATCTTCTTCTTCTTCTTTTCTTCTCCTCCTCCTTCTCCTTCTCCTTCTCCTTTTTTCTTCTTCTTCTTCCTCTTCCTCTCCTTCTCCTTCCTCTTCCTCTTCCTCCTCCTTCACCTCCTCTTCTTCTTCCTCTTCTTCCTCCTCTTCTTCTTCCTCTTCTTCCTCCTCTTCTTCTTCTTTTTACCCTTCTTCTTCCCCTTCTGCTTCTCCTTCCCCTCCCTCTCCTTCTCCTTCTCCTTCCCCTTCCCCTTCCCCTCTCCCTCTCCTTCCCCTCCTCCTTCCTCGTCGTCGTCGTCTCCTTCTTCTTCATGTTTGTGTTTTCAGCATTTGTTCAGTAAACAATAACAAGTGACAGGAAATTGGCTTTATATGGCGAATGAAAAGGAAGAATAATTCACAGCTGATTGTGAGAAAACTGCAGAGTCTGTTTTTGAAGTCTAGGTGTTGATACATCAGTCTCAGCTCACAGATGATATAAAATGCACAACGAAAATGATGCCACAAAAATGGACAGAAGCTGCCTGCTCTATGTCATTATAGGTGCTAGCAAGCACTCAAACCGTACCTACTGCCTTCCTTAGTCCCCTTACATTAAAGAAGTGGAGATTCGGTCAAGGACACTGATGTCCCCCTAGATTTGGGGCCCTTGAATAGCAGAAACTAACAATGCTCTGTACTTATCAGGTGCAAACATGGTGCTTTGTTATTTATGTCTTGAGTCTTATGACAACCTCACAAGGAGGATACTGTAAACCCATTTTTCAGCTGTTGGATCTGGAGCTTAAACAAATAGATTTTTCCAAGGTGATGGTGAATGGTAAAGATGAAATTCAAACTCAGAACTCATTGAATCCAAAGCCCCTCCTTTTCCCCCTTTACATGACAACACCTTTCAAAAATATCGACCTCAAAAGTAAATATAATACCACCTTGATATAGATGCCAGACAGAAGGAGCCAAATGTGTTTTGAACTGGAAATTTAAGGCCCTTTAAATCTGGAAAAAAGGTTAAAGGTTCAAAGGTTTCAGGTATATGTGGTAAATTGCGGCCGGCCACAGTGGCTCACGCCTGTAATCCCAGCACCTTAGGAGGCCGAGGTGGGTGGATCACTTGAGGTCAGGAGTTCAAAACCAGCCTGGCCAACATGGTGAAATCCTGTCTGTACTAAAAATACAAAATAAACAGGTAAATATCTGTCCCCCTATGTTGAAATTTATATGATTATGCAACTTCAAATGTTGGAATGTTTGTTCTAAAATAAGAAGAAATAAAGCAGACAATTCCCAAATTTAGATAAAAAAGAAAAGAGCAGTGAAAAAAAAAGTCTTTTGTATTGTCAGTGTACCTCCTCCATAGCAACTAAGCATTTGCTTTGTCTTTTCTTTGTCTTTCTGGTGATCTAATGATTTTTTTTTTCCTGTTGGTACCTGCTTTTCTACCTACCACAGAGAGATGTTGTCAGGATGATGGAAAACACTTGCTTATGGAAGAGAAAATTCTTTGAATTGGCTCTGAGCTAGGCAAAATGTGCAAATATTTAAACGCAAGATGTTCTTTCTTGTCATTAGCAACTGATTTAATTTTTCCAACAACCCCTGCCAAGAAGAGTCAATTACTTAAAGAGTTGGCGTATATGTTATCTTGAAGAAAATAAAGAGGTTTTCCTATATGGAAGTGCAAAATTATGTACGTTTTTCTTTTTAAAACATTGCGGCCTGGCACGGTGGCTCACATCTGTAATCCTAGCACTTTAAGAGGCTGAGGTGGGTGGATCACTTGAGGTCAGGGGTTGGAAACCAGCCTGGCCAACATGCTGAAACCCCCTCTCTACTAAAATACAAAAAAATTAGCCAGGTGTGGTGGCGGGAGCCTGTAATCCCAGCTAACTGGGAGACTAAGACAGAAGAACCACTTGAATCCAGGAGGCAGAGGTTGCAGTGAGCTGAGATTGCACCACTGCACCCCAGCCTGGGTGACAGAAAAAAAAGAAAAAAAAAGTCGCTTCCTGTTGGAGCAACTCCAAATTCAGGTCTTTTTCTCACCAAATGATCTAGTACTGCTAAATCCTATTCTACTCCCAAGAAGTTCTGACATCATTAGTACTGAATGAAATTTTATTTAGGTTCCCATTGAAGAGATGGAATCAACATTCTGCATAAACCAGAGCCTAGTCAATGTTAGTGGAAATGGGGTTAAAGTTATAAAACTTACCCTGGCTTAAAGTTATGCCCCTGATAGTGTTACCTATATGATGTTAAAGTCATTGAGCTTCTTTAAGCCTTAACATTAATATTTTCCCTTCCTCTGTCCTAGAACTGGGTGCTAATATTAAACTAGCGATATGGTAGATTGTTAGCAATGGGCTTAATTATCTTCAGGTAGTCACGCCCCTTTGAAAGGCGATTTTGAAATTCCTTTCATCAAGAAATGGATCTGTTTCTCTATTCCTTAAATATAAACTGGCCATGGGATGTGCTTTGATAGAAGTGATATAATGCCAATTTTGAACCAGTTCAATAACTGTGTGAACAGGACCAGCATCCTGGAGAATGAGAGATCCTGCGAAACAAAAAGACACCATCTTGGCTAAGGTCATCCTAGGCCAATCCACCCCTAAAGCACACAGATATATGAGGAGTGCAGCCAAGAACAGATAAACTGCTCAGCTGAGCCCAAACCCAAATCACCAACATGCGAAGAATTGTTATTTTAAACCACTGTATCTGGACTTTTAAAAATGTAGAAAAAGTTAAATGATACAGATGCTATATGAGAAGGCACTTTCTCAACCAGGAGGCGCTATGAGGTACAATCAGCCTTATCATTCTATAAGTATTAAAGGTGATACTCACGTGTGGTGGTCACCCTCTTCAGGCCAGGGCCCCGGGTATTGTTTTTCACTATGTGCAGAGATATCTCATACTCTTGCCCAGGAGCCAGGCCAGTTTGCCGGTAAGAGGTCTCTGGCCTCCTCAGGCTTTTGGTGATCTCTCCCTCATCTTCTTTATTCTGAGAGATAGAGGCAGCTTAGTAAGACTTAGGGGAGGTGTCAGTCTCTTAATTTATGTGACTCATTCACTCTGCATTCATTCATTCCTCTTTTATTCTTTCATCTATTCATTAGGCACTTACTATGCATCAGATCAGTATGTGAGCTACAGAGGATACAGAGATGATAAAGACATTTCTCTAGTTTGTTTCTCCCTCTTGTAAACATTTACCCCTTTGTCATGCAAGTCAAATGACAGAATGTGAGAGCCAAAGGAATTCTGAAGGCACAAGCTCAATCCCTCCTTTGGTAGACTGAGGCCAGCATCAGAGAAGCAGGGTGATTGTTGCAAAGTCACACAGCTAGTTGGTGGCAGAGCCTGGGCTTAAATTCAGAGAACAAGTTCCCTCCCTCACATGTACATTTGGGTCTGGAGAGAAGGGTTGCTTAAATCTGAGATGTACTGTAGTTTGAGGGAGAGACCATTTCTTCTCTTCTTTGCATCTGAGTAGAGATTCCCAAGGTGATGAGGACAATTGGAACCTTGAGGTGACAACTTCTCTTTGTCTAGGGTATCAGCCCTAAGTGCTAAACTTACTGACTTACTAAAATCAGTGGAAAACCAACATCCCTTAAAATATAGATGCAAACACAAAACATGCTAATTAGAGCCTTGTCCTCCACGAAAAACTAAGGAAAATGAGTTGATACAGAAGTCTTCAGAACCCTTTGGTCATCTTTCAAATTCTTGAGATCAAATGGATCTGCTCTTTTGTACTCCTTACCATATTCCGGAAGATGATCTCCCAGGTTTCAAAAGCGATATCTAGAGGATCCCACTCCACTTCCACAGATGTCTCCTTGATGGACTTGAATTTCAGGCCTTCAGGTGCAGGCAAGTCTGTAAGTAACAACACAAATAGAACATAAGGATAGGGCAGGTGTGTGGTTGGGCAACACAGCCACGATTCCACTAAACCAGACTGGATGTCTGCAACAGTCAGGGGCTGACAACCAGAGCAGGTGTCCTTTTAAAGCTTCTTCTGGGATGAGGTCTACTATGAGGTTGTATAAAAATTATTATTAGGATAAACGGCATGATTAATTTTGGCAATTTCATATGGTTAAATCTAAAATGAACGCAGGCTTTGGAATCAGACAGACTTGGGGTTAGAATCTAAGCTCTACTATTAATGTGAACTTGAGCAAATTGCACACAATGCTCTAAGTCTGAGTTTCTTCACCTGGAAAAAGAAGGTAAATATGTCTACTTCTTGGGAATGCATTGAGGAGTGAGTGATATACTCCACTCCAGTGTGTAGACTGCTGGGCCTGGTTCGTGGCACACAGAGCAAGTTGAATAAATGGCAGCCAATGTTATTATTAAGCAAGAAAGGGTCGATTTCTAGCCAGAGCTTGCTTTTCAGATATGAAGATAATTATACTGATGCTAAACTCATAAACCAGAATGTTTCCACTAAAAAAAAATAGTCAGTGAGCTCCACTGAAAAGTAATAGAGTGGTTAAGAACATAAACCTGCCAGGACTGCCAGGGTTAAAGTTTTGCCTCTACTCCTTGTTAACCGCATGATTTGGGATAAGATGCTTAACCATGCAGTCTCAGTTTCCTCATCTGTAAAATGGAGTTAACAATAGATCCTATTTCATACATATACTAACTCATATAATGAGGACTCTTTTTTTTTTTTTTTTCTTGAGACAAAGTCTCATTCTGTCGCCCAGGCTGGAGTGCAGTGGCATGATCTCAGCTCACTGCAACTTCTGCCTCCTGGTTTCAAGTTATTCTCCACCTCAGTCTCCCGAGTAGCTGGGATTACAGGCATGCACCAACACGCCTGGCTAATTTTTGTATTTTTAGTAGATATGGGGTTTCACCATGTTGGCCAGGCTGGTCTTGAACTTGTGACCTCAGGTGATCCACTTGCTTTGGCCTCCCAAAGTGCTAGGATTACAGGCATGAGCCACCACGCCTGCCCGGCCAAATGACCATTCTTGTGCTAGTATGTAGACTGCTTACAACAAAGTCTGATACACAGTAAACACTTCCTAAATGTTACTTGTAATGATTTTCTCTGGCAGGAAGTATACAGGAGAGCAAGGAGAAAGATTCCATGGAAAACGAGGGATTTCTTTAAGAAATGATTCTATGGACTTAATTCTAGGCTCTTATTTGGTATAACTATAAACAACAACTATAGGATTGTAGGGGGCCGTGGCAAGGGAGGGTTATATACTGGGTGGGCTGAGGCCAGGTGAGGCTACCCTAAAGAGTTATGCTCACTCACACGTGGCCACCCTGGCACTGACAGGAATGCTCTTCTTGTTCTCCAGGATGGCAAATACACGGATAAAGTACTCCACACCAGGCTCCAGCTCCCGGATGATGGTAGACGTCTGGTCCCCAGGCACACGGAACTGCATTTCCAGGCCGCCCTCGTGGGTGGGCGTGTACACAACAAGGTACTCCGTGACCCGCATCTCATTGTCCCAGGCCAGGTTGACCGTCTCTTCCGTCACTTCTGTCACGATGAGGTCTTTGGGAGGAGACACTGGCAGGAATAAGAAAGGACATCTGGTGTCAACAATATGCCCTATAAAATCTCTCTAGGTTTGTTTCTCTTGACCTGTCTCTTCCACTGTCAGCCACAGAGGTCTGAAGATCTTCCATTGCCTCTAAAATGCAGACAGTATCAAGGACCCCCTGCTGTGATCCATCTTAAGACCTGTGGTGGCTGTTCCTTAGTCCATTTCCTTCAGGCTGGAGTCCCTTTGGTGTTTTGGCCTCTCCAACTTTCTCTGCTCCCTGAGTCTTAGTTCAGATGTAGGCTGTTGGCATGGGAAAGTGCAGTCTGAGCCTGACTCCCTGCTCTGAACTTCGAGTTACATGTCCCTAGCACTGGAAGGGTATTTTGGGTTCATCTGGTCTAATTCCTTATTTTACAGAGGTAAGGCAGAATGACTTGACCAAGCTTGCTTACCTCATCAAGTTTAGAACTTATATCTCCTCCCTGCCAGCCTGGTGTTCTTTCCAACCAGGCTCCCCTGCTTGGGCCGCACTGAACACAAAGCCATTTATTTATGTCTAGATTCCAATAACTTTAGTAAAGGCAAAGATTCTCCATTATGACAATTATAATATGGGAGGATGAGAGAAGCACAAAGAAGACACTCATTAAACATGAACATTATATTTCTCTCCTGTGTTTTCATTTAACCAGGGTTTCCTCAGCACTTACTATATACCAGGACCCTTACTAACTGCCAGAAATAGTGCCCTTTTAAGGATAGGAGCTTACAGTCTTTAGGATTAAAAAAACGCAACAAACAAAAAAACAAAACCAGTTACAAAAGACAATTAAAAGACAGGTCAATCTTGCAGATAATAGGCATTTAGTCTTTAGCCGAGTATGCATTTGAAACAGTTGTTTTTATGTAATCTCACTGCATATTCAATTTGGCTGAATTTTTACGTCCATCCAAATAGAGAGACTTTTTTACTGTTGGTTTGATGTCAGTGGAGAGTAGGAAATAAAGTTGATATTTAGCAAGAGAGGTTATCCCTTTATCTACCTCATCTTGAACACTACATGTTAAACTCTATGTAGATGAGTTAGGTACACTCAAATAGCAGCTCTGTGATGTGTCAGCTATGTGTCCCTGGGACAATTATATAACCTCTCTGAGCCCTTCAGCCCTTAAATAGGTCACCTTGTAACAACTGAATGACAGGGCCCCCTTAAAGAGTCATTATGGGTGTGTGTCTAAATGGGTATATTAATATGTGCAAAGAATCAGTGTGTATGTATGTTTATAAATATAAACATAGTTTTCCAACCCATACTAGGAGTCCACTCCATCACAGCCATCACGCTGGTCTGCACCCTGGGACTCACCCTCTGAGCAGTCTTCTCCGGCGTAGCCCTCGTTGCAGATGCAGCGGCCTGAGACGCATTGTCCTAAGTTGCTGCAGTCACTGGGGCAGGAGCGCTGGCCACAGTCCAGGCCTGTGAAGCCCTCGTGGCAGATGCATTGGCCGTCCATGCAGCGGCCCTGGCCATGACAGTCACTGGGACATCTTTGCTCCTTGCAATCTTTGCCCATGAATCCTTCATGGCACACGCACTGCCCATTCACACAGCGACCCCGGCCATGGCAGTCATTTGGACAGGAGAGTTCTGCGCAGTCAGGGCCGGTGAAGCCGTCCTCACAGACGCACTGTCCGTCCACACAGCGGCCCCTGTTGCTGCAGTCCCGGGGGCACTGGCGATCCCGGCAGTCTTCACCTGTGTAGCCGTCATCACAAACACACATGCCATTCACACAGCGGCCGTGCTGGTGACAGTCATTGGGGCAGCTCATGTCACTGCAGTCATAGCCCTTGAATCCTTGCTCACATACACATTTGCCCTGGACACAGCGGCCCCGACTGTGACAGTCATTGGGGCACCGTAGCTGGCTGCAGTCTTCCCCAGTATAGCCCTCATCACACACACACTGCCCATTGACACAGCGGCCATGGCCACTGCAGCCATTGGGACACTTGAGCTCCCCACAGTCAGCTCCCGTGAAACCATCATCACACTCACACTGCCCGTCTACACAGCGGCCACGATTGTGACAGTCAGCAGGACACCTCTTCTCGCTGCAATCCACACCGGCAAAGCCCTCATCGCATACGCACTGCCCCTCCTCGCACCGGCCCTGGCCATGGCAGGCATGCGGGCAGGTGAGTTTCCCGCAGTCTTCACCTGTGAAGCCTTCTTCGCAGTAGCAGGTGCCATTGATGCAGCGGCCCCGGTCGAAGCAGTCATTGGGGCAGATGAGCTCACTGCAGTCTTCACCCGTGAAACCCTCATCACACACGCACTCATTCTCCACGCATCGCCCACGGTTGTAGCAATTGTTGAGACACAGAGGCTTGTTGCAGTCATCGCCTGCAAAGCCATCGTGGCAAACACACAAGCCATCTACACACGTGCCGTGCTCCTCACTGCAGGGCACCGGGCAGATTTCCTGGCTGCAGTCAGCCCCGGCGTAGCCTTCGAAACAGATGCAGACTCCATTCACGCACTTGCCCTGGTCATTGCAGTCGCCAGGGCAAGCAAGCTGGCTGCAGTCCTCGCCCGTGATGCCCTCGTCACAGATGCACTGCCCATCAATGCACTGGCCTCGAAGGTTACAGTTGCCTGGACATTCGGGCTCAGAGCAGTTGGGGCCTTTCCAGCCAGGTTCGCAGACACAGCCACATCCTTCAGTGCTGAAGTTGCCCCGACCGCTGCAGAAGGGCCTGGTGTCCACACGGCCTGCAACAAAAGAAACAGAAGTTCTCAGCCAGGCTTAAGCAGCCACATTTCTCGGCATCTACCCAGGGCACCCAGATTCAAATTCAGCTGAAGGATGGTTGCATCCTCAGGCTCCATCTGGCTTGAGAACCATTTATTGTAGTGTGTGAAATCAGATGAGACTCACATCCAGTTATACCAGGTAGGAATTCATAACCTGAACTCCCCAAAATTATAGGCTTGTATGCCAAAACAGTGTGTGATTATGCATAGGGGTGTGTGTGTGTGAGTGTGTGTGTGTATTTCCACCCCTGGGGAGTGTATTCATAGTTTTTGTCACATTTTCAAGAAGTCTTACTATTTCTATGATGATTATGAGTCATACATTAGGCTGGGCTGTGTTACTATATATATATATATATTTTTTTTTTTTTTTTTTTTGAGACGGAGTCTCGCTCTGTCACCCAGGCTGGAGTGCAGTGGCACCATCTCTGCTCACTGCAAGCTCTGCCTCCCTGGTTCATGCCATTCTCCTGCCTCAGCCTCCTGAGTAACTGGGACTACAGGAGGCCATCACCACGCCGGGCCAATTTTTTTGTGTTTTTAGTAGAGACGGTGTTTCACCGTGTTAGCCAGGCTGGTCTCGATCTCCTGACCTTGTTATCTGCCCGCCTTGGCCTCCCAAAGTGCTGGGATTACAGGCGTGAGCCACCATGCCTGGCCACTATGTTACTATTTCTTTAGTGTGTGGTCAAGGCCGGGCACATAAAAGATTCCCAAGAAATAGTTGTTGAGCTGAATGTAATTCTAACTTTTTGATTCAATATCTATGCCAGATTTGGCAAGGGATTTAGACTATCTGGAGCTTAGTTTTCTTATAGATGAAGTTGGGCCAATAGCCCACTTCCCTGAGGAATATCCGAGTTAAGTGAACCCCTTAAGAGCTCACTCTTGTGTCCTTGTTATTTTTTTCTGTTTTCTTTTCCAAAGTTTTTGGTGGAAGGTTGGCTCAAGTTGGTATGTGGGTTTATATAACCAAAACATTCTAACTTTCCACAACTAAAATGAGGTAGCCAATGGCTTTCTAATTCTATAAGGACACCTTTCAGTTTGGCTCTGTCACCAGAAAAGTATCGTGCCTTTATCTTTTATTTATTTCTATCCTGAAGGCTAAGTGGAGGTCAACCTGGAGAATGTGGGGTCAAGGTTGACATTACTCGAGCTCCTTGAGGCCTAAATATTGCCTTAGCTCAGTTTGCAGAAGTCACTGGTCTGATCTCCATGGAGCTTAAGGAGAAGAAACAAAACCCACTTCTAAATAATCTGCACTGGAATATATTCACTCTATATTCTCCGTACCTAGAAACAGCTTGTATTAATATATTTTATCTCCTTCTTGACGGCAGGAAGTAAGAATTTTTTTAAAACTGATTTGTAATGTGAGAGTCTAAGTCTGTACTGTCTAGTATGGTGGCCCTTGGCCACACGTGGTTATTAGGCATTGAAACGTGGCTAGTCTAAATTGAGATGTAAAATACACATCAGATTCCAAATAGTATGAAATAATAGACTGAAAAATATCCATTAATAATTTGTATATTGATTTCAGGCTGAAAAACTGATATTTTGGCTACATTGAATTAAATAAGAGATGATTAAAATTATGTTTACCTGTTTCTTTCTCCTTTCACATGACTGCTAGAAAATTTAAGATTACATGTATGACTCATATTTTCATTAGAGAGCACTGCTCTAAATAATCGTTTTAACTGACTAGTTAGCATGACTCCTGCTGTGTATTCTCATCTGCATTTTTCCAGGGAGTTGGCAGAAGTGGAAGATAAACTAACTTATGCCTAAAGAAAATGTTTTCAAATGGGTTTAAGCGATTCTCCTGCCGCAGCCTCCCGAGTA
This sequence comes from Theropithecus gelada, assembly GCF_003255815.1. Lineage (NCBI taxonomy): Eukaryota > Metazoa > Chordata > Mammalia > Primates > Cercopithecidae > Theropithecus > Theropithecus gelada. Next base: position 26,015,706 of record NC_037683.1, on the reverse strand, counting down.
GCTGGGATTACAGGCGTGCACCACCATGCCCGGCTAATTTTTGTACTTTTAGTAGAGACAGGGTTTCACCGTGGCCAGGCTAGTCTTGAACTCCTGACCTCAGGTGATCCGCCCCCCTCGGCCTCCCAAAGTGCTGGGATCACAGGCGTGAGCCACTGTGGCCAGCCAGGTTTACTCTTGAAATAATTGTTGAAGAACATTTTTTCTGAGTGGCGGACACAGATTTTCAGCTCTGATTTGAAGTTGTTGAAACTCATAGCTTTATCAACTTTAGTTATTGGAGACAAAGACATAATTCCAAAGCAGCAAAATTCCTTGAAATAAGATGCATGTGGAAACAGGGCATCCATGGGAGAGTATGAGCTCTGGAGACACACAGGCACATGCAAAGTCCCTATCTCTCTCTCTGTCTCTCTCCCTCTCTCTCTCTCTTTTTTTTGGATGGTGTTTCGCTCTTGTCACCTAAGCTAGAGTGCAATGGCATGATCTCAGCTCACTGCAACTTCTGCCTCTTGGTTTCAAGTGATTCTTCTGCCTCAGCCTCCTGAGTAGCTGGAATTACAGGCATGTACCACCACAGCCGACTAATTTTGTATTTTTAGTAGAGATGGGGTTTCACCATGTAGGCCAGGCTGGTCTTGAACTCCTGACCTCAGGTTATCCGCCCACCTCAGCCTCCCAAAGTGCTGGGATTACAGGTGTGAGCCACTGCACTCGGTCAAAGCCCCTATCTCTTATTGCTCTTTGTGTCATCTTGTGCCAGTGGGTCATCTTGTGCCAGTGGGTTAATCCCTTTGAGTCTCATTTCTTTGATCTGCAGAAGAGGACTTATCTTCCCCTTATCTAACCTTATTAAAGGGCTGTTGGGAGGATTAAATGAGATAATACAACAGTGCCTGTTACACAGAGGTAGCTTATATGATTGTAATCATTATAATTGCTATTAAATTGGAACTTTTTTTCTAATTCTTATAGACTCAGCACTATCACAGGCAGCACTGTGCATTTGTAAGAATACTGAAATGTGAGGAACTTAACTCCTTATTGGAGGACCTTCAGGAATCCCATCCTCCTTCCAGGCCTCAGTTTCTCTATTTGTACAATGAGGTGATGGGGCCACACCAATACCTATCAGAGAGTGCTCTCTGGGGAGAAATTTCATGGCATACTCATAGGTTTTGGGGTAGAAAGTGGGTAGATTTCATGGTCAAATACGTTTTAGAAACTTGTAATTAAGGTGAAATAGGGTTTTTCAAAGCAGGGTTTATCAGAAGCCTGAAAATTCCTCTGAGAAGCAGTTGTCGCCATGACTCCTCCAAGCAGGAGAGAGATGGCTGCAGTCTCCACATTTATTTGAACATAAAATCTCTTTGTAATGAACACTCTGGGAAGCTAGTTTTCTAGTGAGCCCACTTTGGAAGCAAGTGATGGATGCTGCTATGCTCTTCATTTCTCCGTATTTGCACAGTGTGGGACTGGGCCGGTCGCCAGCTCATACCTATGGCAGACTGGAGACAGCAGCCTGCTCCTGCAGCACATTGCTCCCTCAGGGAAGACACCAGGTTCTCCAGCTCCTCCAGTCTGCTCAGCAGCTCCTTAACATCAGGCGCTGCCGCACAGCCACAGGCCCGGCGGGGGATGTTGATGCGATGCGTGAACACAATCTGGTTTTCCCCATCCACTGTGTGCTCCTGGAAGCTTTCGCTGGGCTCTGAAGGTGGGGCCAGGTCTTTCTCCCCACTGGCTGACTCCAGATCCACTGAACACTGGGATCCCACTGGCAGCTTGATGTTGTAGACGTGGTTAAACACCACTGGCTGGTTCTCCTCTGGCAGGGTGATGTTCACCCCACTCTGTCGCTTGTGCCGGATGACTTTCTTGAGGACCCCACCTTCGGTAAGGAGGGCAAGCAAAGCAAGAAGGACACCTGCCGACAGCCGAGTCATGGCCCCCATGGTGGAGGTGGGTTTGGCTGGGTGCTGCTGGGGTTCTACGGTTCTGGGGTGTCTCACTCTCAGCAGAATTGGGAATTTAGAAGCACAAAGTAGACTTCAAATCCGTTGTCCCTGATCTTCTCGAAAGAATTATTTTCTAGAAGGAAAGATGAAGAAAAAAATTATGAGTATCTACTATTGAATATATTGAATATCTGTAATTCCAAGTGAATTTTGATTTTATATCCCTGTATTTGAAGCTCTCCTGATAATCTTTCATTACATACCCTTGTAAAAACATAAAATGGTCTCTAGAAGAACTTTGTCACTTGAAGGAATGATTTCACTCGCCATTCAACTTCTGGAAATTTAAGGAGACAGAAAAATAGAGAGAAAAAGGTAAAATATTGAAATGAAATAGACACAGGTTAGTATCTTGGCTGTAGCTCTGGTCCCTTGGATAAGTTATGTAACTTTTCTTTGCCTTATTTCACTTTCTGTATAGTGAAGATCATAATTGCTAATGACAGGGTTAAAAGAATGATGTAGAAGTTATTTGTGTATTCAGCAATTCCTTCAGTATTTACAAAGTCCTCTGAATGAATTATTACAGTGTTATAAAGGCCCTAGTCCCGGTAGATGTTCAGTAACTCTTGCCTCTTATTATTGATCTTCAAAACTGATTTTCACACCATCTGCTGGTTCTCTTCTGTCATGAGAGGTAGAGGTTAATATAAAGGATGACTCTAGGAGGCAAACTGAGTTTTAATTCCAGTCGAGTTTCTTACTAGTTATGTGACTGTCAGCATAGCATTCAGTCTACTCCTCTGCACCTCAGTTTCCCTGCTCCCTGATTTATTTCCAAAACCTTCAAAAGTCCAGTTTTTAGAAGAGCCTGACAGAATATTCCTGAACCAGTTGTCTAAACTGAAATTCACAGCTCAGAAAGGATGTCCAAGAGCCTCTGATGTCTTCTCCAATCAACAAGTACTTAGAGCATTTTTACAGAGGTCTGAGGGTGGGAGAAATAAATATAAGACCAAGTGTATATATACCATCAGGGCAGTTAACAATAGAATTAAGAAGAAAATGGAATAATCCATTCAGTACTTAAGGAGCAAAGCAAGAAAGAATGTATAGGATTTGTTTTGTGGTATAGTGTATAACTGCCTATGGGGTTTGAAAATAAAAAGGAATGGTCAAGAGAAAGGTGGGGCATAGCTTATGGGAAAGGGAGAGTAAAATTTAAACTGAGACTTAAATAGTGAGAAGAATTAGATGGGAACAGAATATGGAGGAGAATATGCTACCATGAAGCAGTTCTCACTTTGCCAAGTTATCTTATTCATCTGTCTCAGAGCTATTCACCGGTAGGGGCAATCAGGCAGCGGAGAAAAGGGGACTTGTCAGAGGCAGTTGAGAAACTAAATAAAGACAGGAAGAAATGGCAGTTATAATATTCACTAAAACAATGCCATGGAGGCATGTGAAAGTGATCTACACATGATATGAAGTCATTCATGGTTTTCTTTAATTAGGGAATGCACCTGAGTAAAGTTCAAATGATAATTGAAGAGCTATTTATTTATTTATTTATTTATTTATTTACTTATTTATTTTCTGAGAAGGAGTCTTGCTCTGTTGTCCAGGCTGGGGTGCAAGGACGTGATCTCGGCTCACTGTAACCTCCATCCCCCAGGTTCAAGCGATCCTCCTGCCTTAGCCTCCCAAGTAGCTGGGATTACAGGTGCATGCTGCCATGCCCAGCTAATTTTTTGTATTTTTTTTTTTTTTTTAGTAGAGATAGTGTTTCTCCGTGTTCCCCAGGCTCGTCCCAAACTCCTGAGTTCAGGTAATCCACCTGCTTTGACCTCCCACATTGCTAGGATTACAGTCATGAGCCACCGTGCCCGGCTAATATTTGTTTTTTAACATGTCATTTAGAAATTGACACTTCCCTATGCCCATGATGTTCTTATATTTGCACATTGTAAGTTAGTTGTTTATGTTAATTAGTGGTGGTGCTTGGATTGCTCAGCCTATAAGAAGGTTTCTAACGTTTTTCTGGAAAGATTTTATCCTAATGATAGAATGCATCAACATGATCCCAACTGACCATCTCCTTCTTCATGACAGAAAGCCTTTGCAAAACTTAGAGAGGAATTGCGGCAAAGAAAATTGAACTGGGAAACATTTCTATATGACTGATCAGGGGCCTAAAGACTGAGAAAGCATAGTGCATTTAACCAAGAAGGTCCTATCCACATACCCACCACATTCTAATTATATTCTTATTGACACTTTACCAACCATTCCTGTAATATATATTTAGGGCATCTTCTCCTAGTTAGACCAAAAACAAACAAACAAACAAACAAAACCCCCCCCCAAAAAACAAAACAAACAAAAATAAAAAAAAAAAACCCAAAAAACAAAGAAACAAAAAACACCCAACCTTCTTTTGAGCATGCTTTCTCATTGAAATTAGCTCCTTAACTAACAATATGTGGGTCTGTAATGTAGGTAAGGCCACTGAATGAAGATTATTATAAAAAAGGAGACTTGGCATGTTCTCTCCTTTCAAACCAATTTGGCCATCTTACGTGTTTACTGGACAAATATTTATTGGTTGCACAGTCTACTAGAATAGCTGCTCTAACTCTCTTCACCTTCACAAAGTTCTACTTTCCTACTCCTTTCCCATCAATTCTTAGGTTTGTTTTTTTTTTTTTTAGAAAGGGCCACGGGCCAAGCTTGAAATGTTTTTGGACTTCTCCCTGACACTTTTGTGTGTGTTGCTAAATGACTTAAATTTCCATCTAAAAAGCCATTATAGTTGCTGATTGAGACTCCAAGGCAATGAGTTTAGAGTAATAATGACCAGAGTGTGAGTAGTGTGAGGATTTCTCACTGTGTGTTTAAGAGATGTGCACCGGTACCACCAAATGTTGCATCGTTGGGGGAAAGAGTATGTTATTCTTGAACATTGTGTATTTCCTATTGGCTCATGGTGGTCTGAGGGAAGGCGGGTGTTTTTGTACTTTGGGAAAAATCCATTATATTTTCAGTATTGTAGAAAATGATTAGGCTTTGGAATTAGACACACCTGGGTTCAAATGTCACTCATCAGCCCTGTAACTTTGGCAAGCTACTTATCCTCTCTAAACCATGACCTCATTTATAACACAGGAGTCAAAACCTTTCCAGAGAAAATTAAGGATTAGAGACCTGTACATAAAGTACCCAGCATGGTGTCAAGCCCGTAGTAGGCACTCATTAAACAGTAGATCCTATTTTGTTGCACCCCTGGGAACAAAACCTAACAAGAGTCCATGCCAATAGCCTCCTTTTACTTAAGCCTGAGCTTGACCTCCTAGTTGAATACAGTCCTAAACTCAGCAGCAACTTGGATGTAGATCAAAGAAGAGCTGCAGAAATCACTGGTGGGCGAGGAGATAAATTTACTAGAACTAGAAATATTTATATGAGAGAGGGAAAAAATAGGGAGCAAATAATGACCTTTAAGAATGTGAAATATTCTCATGCAGACAACTGGCTGTTTTAAGTCTCCTTTGTGGATGAACCCAGGGAAAATTACTTGAGATTGCAGTTGGAGGTATTTAGGTTAGACATGAAGAATCGTGTTCTGATAGTAGGACTTTTTTAATTTCAGAATGAGCAACTTATTCTACAGAGACTCTTTAGAAAACACAAACAGATTCTAATCTTTATAGAAAATCGATCAGCAGTAAAAGGTCTGGAAAATATCTTGTAGGAGGAAGGACTACAGACCTGGGCATGTGTATTTTGTAGTTGAGAGAACCAAGGTTGAGTGAGTCAGGGTTACTATGTATAAATCCTGGCAAAGCAGGCACTGGCTTGCCTCTTGTAGCCCTTAAGGACAGAACAAGTGCCTGTGTGTGTGTGTGTGTTTACATGCTGGGGATGGGGCAGGGAGGGAGGGTTGGTTATGAGAAGACAAATTTCAGCACAACAGGAGAAAGGCTTTTCTAGTTGGAATTGGCACCCAATAGAAAGGGCTTCTTTGGGAATGTAGCAGGTTCCAAAGCACCAGAATGTAAATAGAATGGTGTTGAAGGGCACAAGTTTTATAGGCAAATTGTCTTAGGTTTGAATTACTGTTTGATCACTTCCTGTTCCTTGTGCAAGATATCATCTGTGACCATAAGCTAGAGTCTTGTCATCAATAAATGTGTTAAGGGAGTCCTCATAGTGCATAAGATAATGTGTGTAAAAGAAATGGCACACAGTCTTCGGTAGCAGTAAGAGCTTAATAAAGGGAAACATTTGTAACGAAAAATATGGACTTTAATGAATGTGTTTTTTTTCTAGGATTTTCTTTCTCCTAAACTTTGAAAGCCCTACTTTGGCATATGTCTGTTTTTAAGAAAAGACAAGAGTTCTGCAGCAAAGTGAGAACTTTTCCTCTCTCAATGATCCCAGAAAATATGCATGCCCTGATATATATATATATATATATATATATATATATATATATCTCACCATATATAATATTATAGTTGTTCCAATTATATTATATATTATTATAATATGTGATGTAACATATTAAATATTATAAAACAATGAAAGATAATATAATATAGATAATATATTACATATTATGTTATATATGTAAGTGTGTGTATATCTTTCATGGTGATATTTAAGGATCTGGTAAGTCAATGATTGCAAAGAAGGGCATCAGGAAGAGACATAGCCTTTGCATTGGTGCAAAATACAGATTTTTGGAGTCACATACCCAGGACAAAGCTATTTCCAAGCTAAGCGTGTTGTGCTGCCTTTGCTCTGCCTCAGCTTATGTATCTAATGCAAAAGAAGACACATGTGTCTTTCTTTCTTTACCAAAATTAATTTTTAGAGTCAAATAAATACCTGTGAATTATGAAATTGTTTTTGTGAGATTTTCTATGTATCTCCATCCCTGTCAATGTCTCACAAACTAATTAATCTGGTGAAAAAAATCCACAATAAAAACTTCCCCATGAGATAGAAAATTTAAAAAGAGGTAAAACACTTTGAATTCATTGGTCTTGAGCTGCTCTGTCCAATATGCCGCCTGTGATTATTAAAATTAATTAAAATTAAATGCAATTAAAAATCTCATTCCTCAGGTGATCACTCACATTTCAAGCACCTAAGAGCCCATGGGGCTTGTGGTCACAATATGAGACAGTGCAGATGAAGAACATCTCTGTCATCCAAAGAAGTTTTATTGAGCAGCACTGGTTTAGAGGATTGCTTGTTTTTACTAAGCCCATGGTACAAAATGAGGAGACTGAGACTTAAAGAGGTCGAGAAGAATCTACAAGAAAGTTTCAATGTTGTTAAGTTTCTTGACTAATGAAAATGGGTGAGTACCTCAGATACAAGTGCCTGGGGATTAGAGAGAAAAAATGGCTTCTTTTTAGCAACCAACTCAATTAACTATAGCAAGCATGTATGTGCATTGTAGTTTCCATACCTTACATGTTTGAACATATCCTGGTACAAGTGAGAAACAATCCTCAAGGCTATTGTTCTTTGCAGATCTGAAAAGATAACTACCCTGTGTCAGATCAGCATCCTTTCCCCCAACCTTGTCCTTGAGTTAAGAAATATAGTTTTCTGCCTCCCTCTGCACACCTTAGAGTCCCGTGAGAATCTTCTCCCCACGTCAAACTAAAACCAAATTGCTCCAGGAACCACTCTGGCCAAGTCTGATGTCTCTTTCTGTCTGCTTCAGCCTCTCCTTAGAAGCTGGAGGAACTTGTCAAAGACAACTTATGACTCCCGTTCCTCTGCTGTCCCTGCACTGCTGTGCTCCAGTTTTGAGAGCACTCAGTCCATACCCTTCAGCCATCTAAACATTTCTGTTAATGAAGCAGCTGGGTATCGGGGAAAGAGTCTGGTCTTTGGAGTAAAATAAACCTGTGTTCAGATACAGTTCTATCACTTTAGCAGCTGCTCCCTATGGCCAATCCCTTTCCTCTCTGAACCTCACTTTCCCTGCCTCCTCTCCCCGGGGATACATATGCCTATCTCATAGTGTTGCAGGAGAGTGGGATGAAATGAGAAGACACATGTTCAGCTACTGGCACAGTGTCTGGCACACATTAAGGTGTGCTTAATATGTGACAGCTAATGATAACAGCAACAGTAATGACAACACTGATCAAATACAGAATAGATCAGAAAGAAAACCTTGTCTTCAGAAGGGATGGGGGAATCAGGGAGATACATTCATGACTATAACAAGTAACAAAAGAGACTGGCCAACTCATACCCATTGAGGGTCCCAAGAAAGACATCTCAAAAAAGTGGCATTTGAGATGTACTAGAAAGACGGGCAAGATTCTGAAAAATGGTTGGATATAACTCCAGTAGGTGGGTTCAAACAGAAGCCTACAGCATCCTAGAAAAAAGAAACACCATGAGAAAAGGCAAAGAAGTTGGAATGCATGGGTGGTGAGGAGAATTAAGAAGATGGCTGTAATAATAGTGGCTTATCCTTGTGGGTGCCAGACACATGCTAAGGTGGTGTAGTATGCAGGGAATATGGAGAGGTCTCATTCTACTAGGGTATGAAATAATGCCTAGGAAAGTGGAGAGGCAGAGACTACATGGTGTTGGCAGAAGCCATATTAGGAAGGATATAAAAGATCAACATGAAAAGCTGGTACTTAACTCAGTAAGCTGTGTGGCACCTCTGTAAGGCTAGGTGCCTAACTGCTTACAGTTAGTCATCTGTTGAGAAGGCTGGGTAGAATATAGGCTTTAATATTTAGTCCCCCATTATCCAAATACCTAGTACATTTATGGCCCAAGCGCCCTACAAAAAATAAGAAGATGAAAACAATGGTCCTGAAAGCTTTTGGGGGGAGTGTGGGGTAAGAGAGGGGTTAAATGTTAAGCTTTAATCTTATTTCAGTTGCCTTGGTATTAAATGTTATCAGTGTTGAATCATTTCTTCGGATTTTGGCATTACAGACTTTTATTCAGAGCGTTACTGTGAGATAACAATTTATTTATAAGGTTGAGAAACCAAGGCCAGTGTCATGCCCATCTTAATGGCTTTTTAGCACATAATTTTACACATTAAGATGCCTATTGGCTTGCTGTCAAATCCTTCTTTTTTTCTCTTTTACTAGTAGAGCTGTTTGGTAGCTAACCTTTTGGAAGCAGCAGGGAATAGACTAACAGTTATTTTTGGGCACCTCACTGCAGGACAAAGACCATTGCTAGATGAAGAAATCAACAATCTGAATTTTTCCCTGATCACAGCTGGAGAATAAACAATTTCATTTTTAGATAAAGATAAAACTTCCAACTGGCTAGAATCATGTTTCAGAATTAGTTGCCTATGACTTCATTTTTATTACCTCATGGAATATATTTATCTTGTTGACTTCAGCACGTACATGAAATATTCTAGGTTTGGGAGGACAAGGAGAATTCCTGTCGTTTAGAAATGCAGATGAATTTGTTTCCACATCATTTTGGCAACCCATGAGGCAGCTTATACCAAATTTTTCTTCTCACTTACAGGCAAAAGGGTTTTATTGTGCATGGCCTGTCAAGCGTAGAGTTGCTTACATGGGCGTTCTTAAATGTCCTAGAAATTCCTCACCCTTTGTCCTTCCCAACATCCATAAATTCCTTTTTGGAATGTGTCAGGAAGAGAGAGGAGCCAGGAAACAGCCTTAAGTGTGGATTTTTTTTTTCCCTGAGGACATCTGATCTCCATAGTTGAGTGAGTCCAGCACAACCTGTGTCATAAGAGAACTGAGAAAACTCTAACTGCCAAAGTAAAGACCCTCCTAACCCTAGGTGTTTGAAGAATTCCAGAACTGAGAAGTGGTTATCCATTTAGGCAGAACAGTGGCTTAACTGATGCCCGGTTAAGATGTTGGGGGAGCCAGCGATTATCCGAGAGGACTGAGAATTATTTTTTAAATGATTTATTCTTGCATTCAACAGAGATGTGTTGAACAAATGTAAGAACAGGCTATGGGATAGCCTAGTGGTGGGGGGGTGTTTCAGAAGCCAATGATGGTCTTGCCCTTAATGAGCTCACAGTTTGGTATAGAAAGCAGACATGTAAACAGATACCTGTTGTGAAGAATGATAAATACTAACATTGACAAATATCAAAGAAACATCTGTGCAATGTTTGAGGATATCTGCTCTCGCATCAGTCAAACACTGCTAGATCCTTACTCTGCCACTTGCTATTAATTTGAAACACATGGAATCACCACTCTTTTCTTTCTTTTTTTTATTATACTTTAAGTTCTAGGGTACATGTGCACAACGTGCAGCCTTGTTACATATGTATACACGTGCCATGCAGGGGTGCTGCACCCATCAACTCGCCAACTACATTAGGTATATCTCCCAATGCTATCCCTTCCCCTTCCCCCCTCCCCACAACACGCCCCGGTGTGTGATGTTCCCCCTCCTGTGTCCAAGTGGGAATCACCACTGTTTTAGGTCAGAAATGGTTGGGTAGTAGCAAAATCCACAGGGTTCCATCCAGTAGCTGTCTTGGTTGTGTAACATTGCCTGTCTGGGCCTTAATTTTCACATCTGTAAAATGGGAACACTAATATCAACTGCACAATAAAGTTCTTTCAACTGAAAGTGAGAAAAATGAGATAATACAGGCAAAACATTCAGTAGCTAACACTTAAAAAGAGGGAGACCTTAGCAACTGGTGTGTTTTGGTATTATATGATTATTCTGTCTTTTGCTTGGAGACGGCATTTCTAACAGAAGGCTAGTCTCTGAAGGATAAGATATATAAGACAAATCTGGGAAGCCCTCTCTTTCCTGCTGTTGCTTTTTCCATGGAAATGTGTACATCTTAGTGTTTCAATTTGTCAAGTAGCAGAGACACTCTAAAATTTTTAGGAAAGTGAGGAGGCTGTGGCTACAACCCTGGGTTTCCTCCTATCCTACCTCTTTTAACTCAGTAGCAAGAAAAGCAAACGAATTAGCCTGGGGTGGGGCTCTTTTCTGGGAGGTCAGGACCCTGGCCAAGGTTTCTCAGGGGCAGTGCTGCCTTTGGGATGGCTGTCCATGCTGCTGAGCCAGGGCTTTCTACAGAATAGACTGCCTGTGGTTTAGTCTTTCAAGACTGTGTTCCTAACGGGAAATATTTGGCCCAGCTTCTCAGTACTTTCCAAAGACACAGACAGACATCAAATTATAGAATCAAAATCATGCTTGAGCAGGACTTAGAAGCAACTGTACAGGACTTAGAAGCACTGGTACAGGCATGGCAAGTCTGTGGCACAAAACACTTCATTCTAGTGCATGGGGCAGGCACAGCTAATCAATAACAACACACTTCTGAGGAACCCTACTTAAGAATCATTCTGAATCATCACTTCAGGCAGCCAATTAAGTAGTATATAAATAGAGGTAGGTATATCACATGAAACTTATTTGCCATACTACCTAGTTATTTAAGAGAATAACTGAATTGAAACACCCACAGAGAGTCAGTAGGTAATCAGTGGTGACTTTTACTAATTAACTATTAAAGCTGATATTAAAATCCAGAGATTTTGCCTTTGGGTCAAGGAGTTCAACTGAGATTGATCTTTTCCTCTAGACCACCGGGAGGCCTTCAAAAAGGAGTGTATATGTATGACATGGTGACTACAGTTAATAATAACATATTGTATACTTCAAATTTGCTAAGATAGTAGTAGATCTTAAGTGTCTTTATCATTGACACACAGAGGTAACTATGTAAAGGGATGGATGTATTAATTAGCTTGAATCTGGTAATCATATCACAATGTATACATATATTAAATCACCACATTGTATACTTTAAATGTATAAAATTTTAATTTGTCAATTATACCTCAATAAAGCTGGCAGAAAAAAACTTAAAAAAAGTGCATACGAAAGTCATTCAGTAATTCTTAGTCTGAGGTTATTGTAATGATCTCCAGAGAGAAATATAGGTGGTGGGATCCTGGAGTGCATTTGTGTTAAAGTATTTCTAGACTTCTTGGCCCTGTTGAGGTTTTTGCTTTTCTGTCTCTCTATCCATCCTTTCATCCAACTATCTACTTTTTCAGTACATACGTGCCAAGCCCTGAGGTAAGTATGAACAATACGACACTGAAGAAGATAAATGTGTTCCGTATAATCACAAAGCTCATAATTTCCTCCCAAAGAGTCACAAAATGCTATTTATTTAGTTATTTATTTTTTGAGATGAAGTCTCACTCTGTTGCTCGGGCTGGAGTGCAGTGGTACGATCTCGGCTCATTGCAACTTCCACCTCCCAGGTTCAAGCGATTCTCTTGTCTCAGCCTCCTGAGTAGCTGGGATTACAGGTGCCCACCACCATGCCCAGCTAACTTTTTGTATTTTTAGTAGAGTCGGAGTTTCATCATGTTGACCAGGCTGGTCTCGAACTCCTGACCTCAGGTGATCTGCCCGCCTCTGCCTCCCCAAATGCTAGGGTTACAGGCATGAGCCACTGCACCCAGCTGCAATTGATTTTAACTTCATGTATAGCTGATTTAGTATTTGTGATATTCTTAAGTGCCACTGCAGGTTGAGAACATGGTGAACACTCCCAAGCCAATAGCAAGAGTATAAATGTTAACATTCTTTCAAGAGCGAATTGCTATTCACTTACTATGGACCTCCCAATGTGCTGGGTACTTTGAAAAATAGGCCAAGTAAGCAGTTATTTTTTGTTCCTAGAGATCTCAGAAATTAGAAGATCATATACAAGCAAGGTCTGGTATTAATGCCAGCCTGAATGAGATAATTGTGTGTCAGTTTGCACTGGGAAGTTCATGGAGGGCTTCCTAGAAAAGCAAAGACTTACAATCACCAAATATTGGTTGAAGAGGCCTTGGAAGATCATTAAGAAGTTAACATAATAATAATAATAATCAGGAAGTTGACATCGTTATCATCACCATCATAAGTAATACAGATATCATTAACTATAATTTATTAAGTGTTGATTTTGCCAGAGCCTGTGCTTAGTTAGCATTTTAAATTTCCAATTTCAAATTCACATAAAATTATGAGATAGTATTTGCACCCTCATTCTGCAGCTGATAAAACTGAGGCATAGAGTCTTTACATGGTTTGTGCAGGTTCAGACATTATTAAGTTATGGAGTCAGGATTTGAACCAAAGCCCATCTGAGTCCAAAGTCAGGGCTCTGAACCATGATTTTATACAGCCTTTTGTGCTGGAGGGCCAAGCAAAGGAGCTGTGAGTCAAGACCAGCCCCAACCTCTGACTATATAGCTTCCCAACACCTGGCTCAAAGCAGTATACAATCAATCCCCGAGAAGTAGACCATTAAGATGCTAGACAGCCTGTGACTGCTATGGAGATGAAGCAAGCTAACAGATACCTTTGGGATGCTGCCATTTCTCAGTGATCATTGAGCGAGGGTTCCAGATGCCTTGAAGGCTTCTAGAAGCCTTTTTGCCATCTCTGCGAGAATAAATCTGTCAGTCCTTCAAGATGCTGCTTAAAAAAATCTACTATTGAAAGTTTTATCAGGTAACTTTGGCCTAAATTTATCTTTCTCTCTTCTGAATTGTCTGGGGAATTGATATGATATTATTTCATTTATCATTTAAAAAAAGATTTGGAATGGCTTTATTACGCGTGCATAATTCCATCTCTTAGGAAATTAGCTAATTCTAGCTTATATTTGTATTAGTCTATAAACAGTTGGTTTGCATACAGTTATTCTGCATGCAGTTAGATTGTATGTAGACTATAAGCTCTATGAGGGCAGGGATATATCTGAGACATTCATCTCTGAATGCCCAACACAAAACATTTTATCTAGAACATAGTAAATGCACAATATATTTATATTAAATAAAATGAAGCTGAATGTATTTCTTGGTAAGATGTATCAAGGAATTTATCACAGTCTCAGTTCTGAATTAGTTTGTTTTTGTTCATTCAGTTATTCAGTGAGTACTTACTATGTTCCAGACACTACACTAAGTGCAGAGGGTACAAAAGTGACAAAGACAGACCTAGCTCCTTCCCATGAGATTCTAGACATCAACCCAAGGGCTTTTAAGAGCTCAGTGCTTTCTACTTTGAAACAAGATTTCTTTATGACCAAATAAACTTGGTCATAAAGTTTGGCCAGGCCTAAGATGCACTCAGCATGAAAATTTGGTTTTGGTGTGAAGAAAGCATCCTGGGTTATTAGTTAGTAGCACTTTCAATTTCATTGCAGTATTTGTCATTTTGTTGTACTGTTGTTAAATCTAGGTCTCCCTTCCTCATTTAAAATTTTTACCTTCATTACTTTTTTTTAAGTTCCCAGATACTTGGCCTTTTATGAGGCCATATAACAGGAAGTGCAATAAATTGAAGATCTGGAGGAGAAGCTCTGAGCTCCACTTCTGCCAAGCAGGTCTGACCAACAGGGTCATTGTGTGACCTTGGGCAAGTCACATCCACTCTTGAGGCCTCAGTTTCTCATGTAAAATGAGCAACCGTGTATAGTTCCCAATTCTAACATCCCTTTGGTTCTAGTGATCTGTGGTCCATTGCTAATTTCACAATATTTTTGTCGAACTTTATTTTGAATTTCACTTTAGACCCAAGTCAAATGGCCAACATTAAATACAAAACCCTCTAAATACTGTTTCTTTCCATAGTTTGGCTTAAGCATTGGTGGTGCCTCACGACTTCCTCCATCCTGCCCCTTGAACAGAAGTTCCATTACCAACCAAATTAAATCCACAAATCTTAATCCATAAAATATTTCCATCCAGACACAATAATGAGATTCATATTTGTGGTTTAGTATACCTAAGAAATGCTCAGATGAAATATGACTAGATCCATTGATACATTCAGACCACAATCTGCCCTGGTGTGGTCTGGTTTCAATTTTTGAAATAAAACTGCAGAGCACTTGCTTTCTCTCTTCTATTTCTTGCCTAGACAGAAAAGAAAATAAAAAGTGATTCTGACCAAGTGGCAACAATATAGATTCCTGTAAAATTCTGGAAAATTGTTTCAGAAATAGATTTGAATTCATTTCCCAATGGAACAATGACCTCTTCTATTTTGGTCTTCATCCAGAATTTTAAGAAATCTAGTTGACTCTTTCACAAGCATTGGAAAGCAGTTCTCAAAGTCTTGAGCCAAGGTTAAGAAATGGAAGAGATTTATCTAGGAAGAACTGATTACGACAAAGTACAGACAGACTAACACAACCCTAAGTAAGAGAACTTCTGAATAGGGCTCTGTGATATGGTGGCCTTTGTGAAACTGTTATCAGCCACCCAATGTCAGAAATACAGTCCTGAAAGACCCTGAAAAATTTTAAGAAGGCATTGCAATGGGAGAGACAGGAGCATTGCCTTTAGAGTTAGGAAGACTTGAGATCAAATTCTACTTATCTGCTGGGGAGCCTTGGACAACGTTCTATACCTTCTGAATTGTGGCTTATTCAACTATAAAATCTCTCCAGGGATGTTTGAGACAGTGAATGGGACAACAAAGCTGTAAGTGCCTGACATATTAATAATAAACGTTACCCAAATGTTAGTATATCTTCTCCTTTTCTTTCCTTTTCCTTCGTGTTTCCCTTTATGAAGGAGCTCCATGACATTGGGCATATTAAAAAATAAAAGAGTAATAGCGTAGAGGTGGTTCAGGCACTGGTTAAGAAGTGGAATTGGTTTGGGATCAATTACGTTTCAACTCAAAGAGCTGACATAACTACCTGGAACTGCTTTGAGAAAGATTCTGTGGCTATGACTAGGCTTTCGGGAAAAGGTGCTGTGATGGATTAGCAATATCAACCATGGGGACAGGAGTGGGGGGTGTTGATGCGTACACCAAATATTTGGCATAGCAAAACAGACAGCTTTGGAAATCTTTTCCGATCCAATGTGCTAATATTCAAATGAATGGAATCCTGCTTGAGTGGGGTTTGCATCAGAAGGAGCCAGATGGAGCCACTGACAATTACAAAATCCTGTTTAAATCAAGTTCAATAAAGTCTGATACATTTTGATAGAATATGACTCGTGAAACAAAAATATGTCTCTAGGACTGGAAGCAGGAAACCAGACTCTCAGGGAAAACTAAGACTACTCCAGTAATAAATTTGTGTTACTCCAGGCAAAGCAAACATACTTTCATTGTCTATTTTCACTTTTCCAAAATGGGACCATCTAAATGCTACAATAATAACGAACATTGATTGCATATGCCATCTGTGCCAGACACTGCTTCTTGTGTCTTCTGCGGATTATCTCAGTGAATCCTCCCCAAGACCTCTGAGGTAGTTGTCTTTATTTTTCACAGTTTATAGATGAGAAGACTGAGGCTCACACAGCTCAAGATCACATAGCTCGAAAGGGGGAACAGAAATTTAAATCAGGTGAACTGATTCACTTGTTTTAATTATGTTAAAGGATGGTTTGCATAACTAAGGTCGGGGTCCAGAGAAGCTACTGGCAATGAAACATCTTTATGATCTACAGGCAGGACAGGAAAAACTGCAGAAGAACCTGAAAAATAGAGATATGTCTAACCTCCTTGACTTGGCTTTAACTTAGCTGTGTAACTCTAAACAGCATTTTCTGAAGTGTAATCTACAACATGTTGATAGGTACTAATGTGAGGGAAAAAGATTTCGTAATTAAACATGTTTGGAAAATGTTATTTTAAACCATATATGATTTTAAGCCAAACAAATTACACAACTTTCTTTACTTCAGGATTTTCCAGGATGTTTAATAGGTTCATGCAGGTTGGAAATCTCCAAGAAGGGGACAGTTTATAGAGTGTTTCCCAAATCTACTTGATTATTCTGTTTGAAGTGAGTCACAGGATTAGGATTAGGTTTGATGGCACACGATAGGGGAAGAACTGATAGAGAACAAATCCTAGACCCTTTCTCCTTTCATTTCCTCCTGTATTAGAAGGAAGCAGCGATATACCTATGACCTGTCTGGGATAAAATGTGAAGTCCTGTGTTAGAGAATCTTGAGCAATTTAAACTATGAGGCAAGTAAGTCAATATTTATACTGTGCCTGGCACTTTACAAATGCTGTTTAATCATGTTACCAACTGTGGGAATTAGGGAGCATTGTTTGTATTTTACTGGTAAGAGAACCGACGGCTTAAGAAGGTTATGTAAGTGGCCCAGTCAGCATTTATTTGAATCAGAATTAAGAACAGTCTTATAATTCAAAGTCTATGCTCTTTCTGCTATATCAAGTTACCTTTGAAGTAAGATTCATTGTTCAAGTTAAAGAATTAATATTTATCTACTATCTATCAGAGAGAAACTCAACATAATTAATATGAATAGAGTTGTTGGATTTGCAAAATGGAACAAGGTAGGATGGTGTTTGGGAATTGGGATTCACATAACTATTTTATTTATAGTCGTGAACTTGAGGGGACAGCATAGGCCAGGCGGACTATAACATCTATGTCTTAGGCAAATCTTTAAAGCCCCTGGAGAAAAGCCTGCTCTCCTTGAGTCTGACCTGGAGAGAAGGTTAATAAGTGAGAGGAAGATACAGTGAGAAGTAGCAGATGGGGGAGCTAAAAATCTATCATTTCTGGAAAACTGGGCTTCACACTATGTACTATCTAAAAAAAGCGTGGTTTCCAAGAAATCAGTCAAGGCAGGAGAGCATTTCAGAGGGACTGGAAATTACCACTTTCAGTTTTGAAAGCATGGACTTCTATGAACAAACAACCTATTTGTATAAGTAAGGAAAGGAGGGAAAATTCCTTCTAAATAGGATCATTTAATTCAGCATATGGCAGGAAATTCAAGAAATTTAGTCAGAAAGAAATACAAGTCAGAGGAAGGCAGAGGCAAATGAAGATGAATCATACAAACGAATAACTTTTAATCATTATTCTGAACTTCTTTTAGGTATAGAGTTTAACATTATGTTTTTGGAGGGGAACTTACTAGTTGATTTTTTTTTCTGCTTCAATCTCTTTATATGCATAGGTATGATAATATCCACCTTGTTAGGTTAAGGTGACTGGAAAGTAAGTATAAAAATTTAGTAGGTTGACTGGAAGGGGTCAGTAAACTTTTCCTTAAGTGAACAGATAGAAAATACATTGAGCTTTGCAGTTAGATGATTTCAGTCACAACTATTCGACTCTGCTATCGTAGAGGCAGCAGCTATAGATAATACATAAACAAATGAGCATAGCAGTGTTCCAATAAAACTTCATTTACAAAAATAGGCTGCCACCCTGTGGTTTGCTAACCTCTGCTGGAATATAGTAGTTATTCAATAAATGACAGCTTCTATTATGAAACTAAATACAGATTGAATTAAACAGTAAGGAAACTAACATTTTTTTGAGTGGCTATTATATACATTTTTATGACAAATCTTATACTAAATGCTTTTTATTCATGCTATCATTTATCTTGTCATTTGTCATGACAACCTGGTGAGTTAGGTATTATTATGTTTATTTGAAAATTAATTTGAGACTCAGGGAGTTTCCATGACTGGCTTGAGAGGCAGAGCTAGCTTTTGAATCCTGATTTATTTGTGGCTCTAAAATGTGTGCTTTCAACTACATTGAGCTACACTGGGCTGACTCCTAAAGGAATTTTCTTCAGTTCAGATAAGGTAAAAACTTAAATTTTTACTGTTCCATAAAGAAAGAGATCAGCATTCAAGTGGATACCTTGACTTTCCATTTCCCAGACCTTCAGCAGCTCTTTGGTGGCTGTGCACATGTAAGCACCAAAATATTTGACCTTTGTTTTTCTCCCAGAACCTCTGCTGGATCTCAAGTTTTATGCACTTCCTTTTTGGAGAATACTTAAGCCAAGGTGTACTGTTTGCAAACACTTATTAGCCTTGGGTAGATATTGGCAAGTTTCCGTTGGCATCAAATGGGCTTCCAGAATCTGCTGAGGCCTGGCTGCGCTCATCGATTGTCTTGGCCAAAAAGAGCTGCTAATTAGGATGACATCCTGCTTGTCTTTACCTCTAGAGCTAGGTTTTCCTTCCTGGGCATACCTATCATGTCCCAAGCAGTATGTTTGGATTTTTACTGCAGATCTAGATGAAAAAGAGCAAATTTGCAGTCTCTTTAAAATCTACGAAGCCCTGTACTCCAGTGAAGAATTTCCCAGACTACGCTGCAAGATGTTTTTAGGTAGACGTCCTATGGTCAGGTATGTTTGGAGATACTGGGCTAATGAAAGTTGAATAGATTAATTACAGCAAGATTTCTCAGATGATGCACTCTACTTCCCTGAACCATCCATTGGCTTCTAACCACACTCAGAATAAAATTCAAACTCCTAGTCATTGCCTACAGAGCTCCTTCTCTCCTTTCATTCAGATGTCTGCACAATGGCACATTCACCTCTCACCTCATCTAAAAGAGCACCCCTCTCCCCACCAGTCATTGTTTATCCCCTTACCTTGTTTTGTCTTTCTTCTCAGCAAATATCACTACCTGAAATTGTGCTATAAATTTATGTGATTCCTTTTTATTGTCTGCCTTCCCCCTGCTATGGTCTGAATGTTTGTGTTCCCTCAAAATCCACACATCGGAACGTAATCACCAGTGTGATAATATTAGTTGGCAGAGTCTTTGGGAGGTACTTAGATCATGAAGGCAGAGCCTTCATAAATAGAATTTGTGCCCTTATAAAAGAGACCCCAGAGAGCTGTCTTATGTCTTCCGCCATGTGAGGACATAGAAGGTGCCCAGAAAGTAATTTCTGTTGTTTGTAAGTCACTCAGTTTATGGTATTTTGTTGTAACAACTTGTACAAACTAAGATACCCCACCATAATGTAAACACCATGAATAAAGGGATCTTGACTGTATTAGTTTCTATTGTATCACCAGCCCTAAAATTATGCATTGAATGGACACATGAGCTGTGCATTTCCAAGAACAGAAGGGTATCAAGTGTTCCCCAAACTCATTTGGCCACAAAATCCTTTTTTGGGTGATTTCCATGAGAATGCTTTTCCACATGACACACTTTTGGGAACTGCTTCTCTAGTGGGATCTTATCATCAAGAACTATTTGATCAACAAGTAACAAAACAATGACAACAAAACATTTATATTGAATGCCAGTTTCTGTGTTAAGCAATGCTCATGAACTACATCATTTAATCATCACAATAAACTTTTAAACTAGGTGCTACTACTTTGCTTTTAATATGGATAAGAAAAAATTAGCTTAAAGAAGCTAAATAACTTGGCCAAGATCACATAGCAAGCAAATACCTCTCGGACCCAGAGGATTCTGATGCCAAAGTCATACTCTTAACCATTATTCATTTCTTCTCATGGGATGTGAGCTTCTCCATGTCCAAGATAGACAGCTCTTTGTCTCCATCCCTCCCTTGAGCCTGTTCTTTCTTCCTATTAGTTGTTGACTGATCTTTGTTTTAACCTGCAGATTTTCAGCTATCTCTTGTGACTCAGCCTAAAATCCCCAGACAGGACTCCTCTGTCCTTGGTACTGGTTTTTCCAAATCCAAAGCAATTTGTGTTTTATCCTGAAGGCCACCTCTGAAAGCAAACACATTCCTTGAGGTCTGTGTTCTGAGACAGTTTCCTGTCCTAGGGCTGGGATGGTTTCCTCCTGTCACATGTTGTGTCACCACACTGCACATTTGCAAGCCAGTGGGTGAAGCGTGAAAACAACTTCAAGTTCTGGGCTTTCTGAGCAAACTGCTAAGGAAGAGGATGTCCAAATCTGGGACACAGCAAAGACTCCTATTAATTGCTAAAGATTAACTTTATTCTGGTTGTGCTAGGTTTCAGATAAACCAGATACAATTTTTTCTTTTAAGAACTATACTGTCAAGAGGGGCAGACAGTCCATTCCAGGATGATAAAGGAGATGACAGATTTAAAAAAAGAAACATAGGTAGAATGAGATGACAGTAAAGGGGCATCTAATTTACCTGGAAGAAGTGGTGCCTGAACTGAATTTTGAGAGAAAAATATGAATAGGTGAAAAACATAAAAAAGGATATCTAGACATGAGGGAATGGCATTTATAAGGACATAAAAGGAATAAAAGGGTTGATGTGAAGAGTATGAATTACAGCTGAAGTACAGGATCTGTTTAGAGACCAGAAGCAAGATCATGGAGAATCTTGAATGTCAGAATATCTGTTTTTTTTGTTGTTGTTGTTGTTTGTTTGTTTGTTTGTTTGTTTTTTGCAGGCAGAGGAGAAGCATTTGGAATCTTGAGGCCTAGGAATGTTAACCTCTATGTCTCAGGTTGAAGAAGGGGAGGGCTGGGTTGCTGGGGGCCAGTGGGAAAGCTGTTGCAGTGGCCCATCTGTGAGGTGCCAAGACCTGAACTACAGGGGTAATGGAGGTGGGGCAGGGGATGATGATGGAGAAAGTGGGGAGGCAGTGAACAGATTTGCTTGTCAAGGCAGTAGAGACTACAATATTTTGTATGTGGGGATAGTAAGGAAAAAAGAATTAATCGAAGATGTTACTATTTATTATTATATCTGCTGAGAGGAATAGATTGAGAAGGGGGACAATGGACGAGTTTTAGTTTTGGTCACATTGACTAATAAATAAAATTATTAGAATAAAATAAATTTGGAATCATTACCTTGAAAGACCCCTCCCTGGGGTGAAATTCAGGAGAAATTATGGCTACCCAATGAGTTAAGACAGCTAATCAAAACACTTGACTCCACTATATACATGGGAGGATGCTAAACAGAAACTAGTCCACTTTAGTGGCTGCCATAATTTTTTATTACTCATCAGGGAGAGTACAGATGGGTTGAGTGAACTTGTCATTGATAAGAAGTTGCCAGAAATTGGTGACACTGGAGTGTTGGAGGCTGTGGCAGGCAGACTCTAAGGTGACCCCATTGATACTGCCTCATGGCATTTTCATACATGTGCAATTACCTCCCCTTGAGTGTGGGATGGCCCAGCGACTTTCCTCTAACACACAGAATATGACTAAGGTGATGGAATATCCCTTCCATGATTAGATTACACAGGATTGTGATGTGCCTCTTGCTTATAGATTCTCTCTCTCTCTCTCTCTCTCTTTTTTTTTTTTTTTGAGATGTAATCTCACTCTTGTTATCCAGGCTGGAGTGCAATGGCTTGATCTCGGCTCACTGCAACTTACGACTCCCAAGTTCAAGCGATTCTCCTGCTTCAGCCTCCCGAGTAGCTGGGATTACAGGTGCCCACCACTATGCCAGGCTAATTTTTTTGTATTTTTAGTAGAGACAGGGTTTCACCTTATTGGCCAGGCTGGTCTCAAACTCCTGACCTCAAGTGATCCACCTGCCTCGGCCTTCCAAAGTGCTAGGATTAACAATAGGTGTGAGCCACCATGCCTGGCAACTCTCTTTCTCATTGGCTTTGTTAATGTAAATAGCCTTGTTGGAGAAGGCCATGTGGCAAGGAACTGAGGGTGGCCTTGGACCAACAGCCATCAAGGAACTAAGGCCCTCAGTTCAATATCTCTCAAGAAATGGAGTCCAGCCAACAACCACATCAACAAGCTTGGAAGCTAATCATCCCCCAGTTCAGCCTTTAGATGGGACATCAACCCTGTCCAACACAGACAATAACCTCATGAGAGATCATGAGGCAGACAATCCAGCTAAGCTGTGCTTAGACCTCTAAAAACCATGAGATAATAAATGAGTGTTGATTTAAAGTAATTTGGTATGCATTAATAGATACAGAGATACTAGTCATCCTTGGCTCAGTCCATATGAGTTAAGGCTGTTGAGAAAATAAGACTCTGTTCATTTTTCTTTTCTAAAAGAATGTCTTAATTCTGAAACTTTTAATATTGTCCCTGGCTTCCAAGAGCAAGAGTCAGAAGACCTGGGATTCCACACTGACCCTGTTGCCAACTGGCGGAAGATCTTAGAAAGATCTTTCCCTTCTCTATGTCTCAGTTTCACCCTCTTTAAAATGAGGTGTGCTAACTTAGGGCAGCAATTTACAAAAACATTCTATTTTTTCCCCACAGAACCCTTTCATCAAATGAAATTTCATGAGGAGGCTCAGTGTACAAAACAGATAAGTGGAGGGGCTTTCATTGATATAAGTTGAGGAGAATCCCCTGCTTGACCTCCCTGTCTCTTCACAGCAGCCCCCAAATCTCCTCTGAGGTTCTTTTTAAAATCCAGTCTGAAAGATTCTGGCTTAGAGGCTGCCCGTGAGCCCTTACAGTTTGAAAATTCTATGTTCCCTAAGGAGATTTAAGAAAATAGTAACCTACCTAGAAGTTAAAGCACTCCTCTGCAATATCTGTGCATCGACCTTCACAAGACCATTCCACAATCCTGGGTATCTCCTTTGGGGACTGTGGTAATGGTGCATCTGCCCATGGTTGGCCTTTTTTTTGGGGAAAATGAACTCCAGCAGACAAAGCTCCTGCCTCCCTAACGTTCTTGACCTTAGTGGTGTACAGTCCAGTGTGGCAGGGAAGGCAATCATAGGGGTAATTATGACACACACAGTGGGGGACGGGTAGAGTTCAGTGGGAACCTGGAGCAGGGGGATTCCAGGCAGCCTGCAGGGCATTCATGGCTTTCCTTGGGCAGCACTTGCTTATGTGTGTCTGTGCTTCAGGTCTCGGGCTGGTTGCGGGGATGTGATGTGGATCGGGCTTTGCTCTCATGCAGCATAAAGTCTAGTAGAGAAAATATATTACATTTATGGGTCACATGCTAATCATTTAATTACAGTTTTTTCAAGAGGTGAAGCCTGAAGGAGCAAGCTGGAGATAGCAAAATTAACCAGTCTGTCAAAGAACACAAGGACCCAAAAGACAAGCTTTTGTCTCTTTCTTAGCTTTGCTGTGTCTAGTCCTCTCTCATCAGAAGATGAATAGAATTAGGGTGCTGAGCATGACTTCCTTACTGAAATGGTTATAACCACCCTCTCAGGACTGGGAACCGGGTTTGATTTTTGACTCCACCAAGTACTTCCTGCATGGTATTGGGTAAGCTACTTAAACGTTTTCAGCCTCACATTGTGCATATTTGAATGGGGTGGGTGTTAAGACTTACTAGAAGCTATGGTTGACTAAATGGCATGATGCCTGTAGAGTTCTCAGTAAATATTAGCTATTATGATTATCCCCTAGGACTCTCCTAGGACAACATTTCAGACACATTCTTGTCGAAGTTAGCAGTAGCCAGCTTTAGGGTTAGAGGTGAACAATGGTTAATTCTGAAACAAAGCTATCTATGTTCAGAGCTCATGATATATCTCTGGCTCTTGGTGTAGGGTATTTGGGGAAGGTTAAAGGACCAAACAAAGCTATTTTAGTTGCCATGGCTATATCATGAAGGACTTATGAACTTCAGGAAATTTCAAAATTCTGAGACAACATGGCATGAAATATATATTGTTAAAATCTCCATTCACAGATAGACTGAAAATGCACATGGAAGGGATTTTCCATTCATGATCTGCTTTTGACTTGGACATTTTGCTTTTATTCTATGGTGAAGGGTCAAAGAGAGTAATGATGGTGATAGAGTTGTTTCTAAAGTGGAGGAGAAGCTGGAAATGTGAGACAAGGTGGAGGGAATGGAGTTTAGGCTTAGGGGCATAACTGAAAAAAGTCTGGCCACTAGGATTAGAATCAGGTTGGTACACAGACTTTTCTCCTTTACAGAGAAGTCACAAAGCATGTATAGCCCCCGAAGGTAGGTAAGTTCACCATCTCTGTCTTTTACATTGAATAGAATTATGGCCTGGGGTTTGTAGGTGGCTGGTTACATCACACTTTGAGGGGGGTTTTCCTCTTGGAAAGGAGCCTTCATCTAATGTTTCCCACATGTTGAAGGTGTTCAGACTGGACCAGGATAAGATTCAAG
>NC_037683.1:25684040-25690837 GCF_003255815.1 Theropithecus gelada | reverse complement strand
GAAGGAAGGAAGGAAGGAAGGAAGGAAGGAAGGAAGGAAGGAAGGAAGGAAGGAAGGAAGGAAGGAAACAGGAAGTTTGTGCCATTCAATTTTTGATTAATCTGATTCCAGATTTACCAAGAAAACATCTGACAATAATTTGACATTTCATGAGGAACCAGCCACTGGAAAAGAATAAGCTGTTCAGACTGCCTGGAATTTCTCACTGTTAACTGAAAAACTGGCTTTTGACTAAGATGTGGTGTACCCTGTAGCTTGGTACAGGGAAGGAATGTACTGACCTCAGGGACATTCATATTCCGGTCCATGTGACAGTTGTATTTTGCAATATCAGTTAATAAATTAAATTTACAATTTTATACTTCATTCCTCAGAGTTTAATTACTGTGATTCTCATCCCGAGAGATGAATCTGCTCTTAATGGGTATGCTTAGCATAGGGAATGCAAGCCTCTATAATTACATTGGCAACGTTTTATTTCCTAAACTGAATGGTAGGTATATGGGCTTTCATTTATTCTTTGTCACATTTTGTGTATTGAAATCTTTTATAATGTATTTTCAAATAAAATGCAATAAAAGGAAGAATGGTTTAATGAATGAAGAATGAATTTGCTTTTAGAAGATATTGCTTTAGCCCAGATTAACCACTCTTTCATTTCCTTCTATTTTACCCTCCAGCAACACTGAATTAATTGGATGAATTTTTAGTTCCATCTCTGCTATGCTACTCCTTATACAGTTCCATGCCTTATTTCTTTTCTCCTGCCTTGGAAAGTCTTCCTTTATTCTTTCTTCTTTCTTCTAGCCACTCCATCTCACATTTTATTTTTTAAAAAGACGACCCATAATCATCATACAAGACAATTCAGGAATTTGTTTCCTACTGACAAGCCTTCTCTTTCAGTCTCTCCTGTCCCTACTTACTGGAGAATGCTATACTCCTATCCATGCCTTATCTCTATCTCTCCCATCCAGTGGCATTATGTCCTCTGCTGCTCCCAACACACCGCACTATCTGTTTACAGGTTTGCCTTGCCACCAAATAGAAACTCATCAAGAGAAGGAACTGAGCCTTGTTCATTCCTTGACCTCCTGTACCTAGCAATATGCCCAACTCACATTTACTGAACTGACCATAGGAAAGCTCTGTCTCTGAAACTTAGTTACCTCCATTATAAACACATACAGGCAGACATAGTATAGCCTACAGCCAGTTTTTAGCCACATATTAGCTACTTAAAGCAAAGCTTGCTTTTCTGTACTCCCAACACATCAAGGCTAATCCAATTTCCTTCTCTTAACAGTGAGTAAATTAAGGCTCAGAGAGGGAGAGTAACCTGTACAAGATCTCACAGGAGTGGGAATTCCATTCACAGCCAGAATTCAGGTGTCTTCCAATGGTACCTGTTGATGATCATGAAAAGCAGGTTGTCAAACTTCCTAATGCCCCAATTCTGCAAAGTAGCCAGGTGGAAGTGGTTTTCACTGGCATAGCCCTTCAGCCAAACCAGATCAGAATTCCAAAGAACAGCTTGTAGGAGGGTCCACAGTCCGTGGCCATTAACATGGCATTTTCACACTTCCTGGTGCCTAGCCTGCAATGGCAGTTCTGCTTCCTTTTGGTCCGTTTGGACCAAACGGCAGACACAGTAAGTAATATCTGTGTACCCTTTGAAGATCTTTCCCCTAGGGCCTTGTTAGCCTCAGCTCTTGGAGCCTTGACTGAGACTGTCCTTTCCATATTCTTCTGACCTGAAGTCATTTGGTGCAAGTGGAAACAGAGGAGCTGGCTCTCTGGAAATGAGTCTTACAAAAACAAGTTGCTTTCTTTTCAAACTGTGAATTCCATTAACCAACTAGAATGGCCTTTATGTATTTGGCATCAGATATAGACTTGCCCTCCTTCTGCCCCTTCAGAATTTTGGAGATAATAATATTCTACCTTTGGGCATTTTCAGAGCCAACCTGGAGGGAACATTTTAACATGGATTTCCCAGCTGGTTGTTTTCTTTTTTGGAAAGTGCACCTTTTTTTTTTTTTTTTTTTGAGACAGAGTCTCACTCTGTTGCCCAGACTGGAGTGCAGTGGTGTGATCTCAGCTCACTGCAACCTCCACCTCCTGAGTTCAAGCAATTCTCCTGCCTTACCGTCCTGAGAAGCTGGGACTACAGGTGCACACTGCCACACCTGGCTAATTTTTTTTTTTTTTTTTGTATTTTAGTAGAGACGGGGTTTCACCGTGTTGCCCAGGCTGGTCTTAAACTCCTGAACTCAGGCAATCCACCTGCCTCGGCCTCCCAAAGTGCTAGGACTACAGGCATGAGCCACTGGGCCTGGCCACAAAGTGCATCTTTTTAAATGCTGGTCTCCATTGATACGCTTGAGAATGCACAACTGAGTTACCACCCCTTCTTGCCTGTCTTCTGATTCTAGAGGGAAACTCTGTGATAGCCTCATCTATTGCCAAACAGATCAGAGTATGAGCATTCTCAAAGCTAAAAGGCCCTTCAGCAGCACCTGGGTGAATCCTTAATCTTTATGAGTGGAGCATAAACGTCTGAGAAGGGAGGAACTTTGACCAAGTATTCCCAATACTAAAATTGGGATTAAACCCAGGTTTTCTAGCTCCTGATCTAAATCTCAGAACTTCAAGGAATTTTCAAGCAACAAACAAGAACAAAAAAGGGCCTCAAACATTGATAATACTGATAAAAAATATTCTATCAGTTTATTCTTTCAAATTCCTTCTTCATTCCCTCTCTTGCTTCCTTTGTTTATTTATTTGTTTACTCTTAATTCTTCATCTGTGTTTTGTTTGTCTGAAATTCTTTTCTGCTCCCTTCAATTTGTCCTTCAAACGCAGCTCTGTGAAGTTTTTTTTCATGTCCTGGGACAAATAGTTCCAAACCTAACGTGTCTAAATTATTGGAGAACTTTTTTGAAGGAAGAAATCCCTGTACTTCATGTGTGAAAATTCACAAACAAGTGGTCTAGAGTAGGTGCAGAAATTTGCATTTTTGAGAAGTACAGCAGATTATTTGGGTGCATTAAGTAAAACAAAGTAAGTTTTGGTACAACTGTTCTACATTTTTTCCTTTGGAGTATGAGGGGTGAGCACGTACCTCTTAAGAATGAGCTTACTATAAGAAGTCTGGTTAATTCATACCTCAAGTGACCATCTTGTCCAAAGTAAAATCTCTACTTTAGTTTATAGCTCAAATCCTGTAGCTGTTTTGGGAGAGAAAGAAAAACTCTGAAAAAGATCTAGAAATAGGTAATGGCTATTCACATTGTCCTAAAGTTAGACCTCACATTATTCTAAAATGGCTCTCTCCAACTGGAGTTTTAGGTTTATAAAGATTGAAATTTAGTCCATTTTTCACCTCTGTATCCTCAGCACCCAAAACTACGACTAGCAGATGACTTGGGACTTAGTTGTTGAATGAATGGGTGAGTGAATGAGTGAGTGAGTTAAGGCCTTCCCTGCTGGTCTGTGAGCAACTTGAGTGGAGAGATGAATCTTGTGCATCCTTAAGTCCCCAGAACCCATCATCAGAGCACCTGGCACAGATCAGGTGCCAATATGTTTTGCATTGAATTACATCCGTTCCTCTAAGATCATTAACATAGCAGCCGGATTTATTTGGAAACATACCACCCAGTAGGAATACATTTCCAGTCTCATTTTCTTACTGTTTTTATGCCAGATATAACTTGCTTTCCAAATTCTAGATATAGTGTAAGTGTACTTTTTTTAGCTCAGATTTATCCTACAAATAAGGGCTTCTAGAATGCTAATTTTGTGGCACATCAGAAGTGTCATTAAGAAATGTATAATAAATGAAGAGAGAATTAAAAACCTGGCTACTACGGAAAAAAAAAAAAAAAAAAAATTGCTTGTGATAGTCTAGAATGGTAGGTTGTAAAAGTTATTTGTCACTTTGGGAGGCTGAGGCAGGCGGATCACCTGAGGTCAGGAGTTCAAGACCAGCCTGGCCAACATGGTGAAACCTCTTCTCTACCAAAAATACAAAAATTAGCTGGGCTTGGTGGTGGGCACCTGTAATCCCAGCTACTCGGGAGGCCGAGGCAGGAGAATCGCTTGAACCTGGGAGGCGGCAGTTGCAGTGAGCCAAGATCACACCACTATACTCCAGCCTGGGCGGCAAGAACAAAACTTAGTCTCAAAAAAAAAAAAAAAAAAAAAGTTATTTGTCTTATCCCCCAACTAAGAAATATAAATTTGAAATATTTACATAAATAAAGAGTGAAAGAAAGGAGAGAAATCACTTATTGAATCTATTCTGAGTAAGGAGAACCCAGAGTGATGCTTTCCAAAGAGTCATGTAAGGTTAAACATCAAAGAATGACCAGGAATCCTGAGCTGCACATCCGATCAATTGAAAATACATTTTAATAATCATCTCATGTAATTTTCAAAGGTTGAATTTGACCTAAAGAAGGTAGTTTGGTGAAACAGAAATGCCTTTTTGAGAAATAAGGAGACTTTAGTCACACAACTGGCTCCTACAACTGCAAGGGAAGGAGTTAGCTAAATTGAATTATTGGTTTTAATTTTTCATTACCCTGTAACATTAACCATCCACACTCTTGCTTTGGCTTTGTGGTAATAAAATATATTCCCCACCCTGTGACTTTTGGGGTGGCTGTTGATTTGTCATGTCAGTAGGATGTGAGCAGGCATGATGCAAACAGATGAGAAATGTGCCTGCTCTCTTGAATTTGCTATCTCCTGCTTCTGCCATCACCATGTGCACATAGCCTGGGTGCCCACTCCCCTATAAATCTGGGCCGCAGAGTGAGACATCAAGAGCAGAGCTGGACCAGACCTACATCTTGAAGCTAAGCTAAGCAGAGCCTACTAGAGCCCGATGGATGCAAGAAGATGTGCCTGAAACTCTCCAGAAAAGGCCTCTGTCTTAAGAGAAAAGTGATACCTCATTATACATATTCATGCATATGAAATATCCTAATCTCAAGATAAAGTAGGCTTCAATCTTTACTCATTCATTAATTTATTCAGTCATTGAACAAATAATTACTAAACACCAACTATGATACTATCTAAACTGGTGGTTCTTAATTCTCTGAAACTACATGTCAGGGTTGATGTATTGGTGCATTTTTCTATGGAAGGGATTTATGAATTTATCCATTTACTCCAATGAGTCCTTTTGCAATTTTATTTTGTTTTAAATTAACAGATAATAATTGTATCCATTTATGGGATACAATGTAATGTTTCTCTATGTCTATGCATTGTGAGATAAATATTCAAAAACCTGGGGGGAAAAGACCCTATCAGCCAAGAATATTATACCCAGCAACTTTGTCTTTCAAAAATTAAGGGGTGATAAAGATTTTCTCAGGAAAACAATAGCTGAGAGAGTTCATCAACACTAGGCCTGCCTTACAAGAGATGTTATTGGGAGTTCTAAGATGAAGGAGGACTTCAATTAGTAACACGAAAACATATGAAAGTAAACTCCTCATTGGTAAAAGTACACTGTGAAATCTGTAACACATCTAATGCTGTAATGGTGATGGGTAAATCAATTATATCTCTAGTATAAAGATTAAAAGGCAAGACGAGGCCAGGCACAGTGGTTCATGCCTGTAATCCCAGCATTTTTGGTGGCCGAGGCAGTGGGTCACGAGGTCAGGAATTTGAGACCAGCCTGGCCAACATGGTGAAACCCCATCTCTACTAAAAATACAAAAATTAGCCAGGTGTGGTGGCAGGTGCCTGTAATCCCAGCTACTCGGGAGGCTGAGGCAGGAGAATCACTTGAAACCGGAAGGCAGAGGTTGCATTGAGCTGAGATCACATCACTGCACCCCAGCCTGGGTGAAAGAGCAAAACTCCATCTTAAAAAACCAAAACAAAACAAAAAAAAGCGCAAAACAATTTAAAAGAAACCTCCGATAATCTTTTAATTGGGTTTGTAAGCTGCAACCAAATGAGTAAGTAAGAGATCCTGGTAAAAGGGTTTACTTGGGGCTAGATTTATTTGCCATAAAAGGTTAATTTTTCAATAACATTTTATGTATCTGCTGGCCTATGACTGCAGACTAAAAAACATTTCTGTTCAAATCATTTGACTATTGCTAGAAGGATTGACCAGTAGGGTTGAATTTTAATATTATAATTACTAAATGAATGCACTATTCATTTGTGATGATCACCCATATAATGAGCAAGTAACACAGTAACAATGTAAAACTTGCACACTAAAATTATGATAAAATACTAAATGTTTATAAATACTATCTTAAATTTTAACTATTGCCCCAATAATTTTGTAACTAGGGTTCTAGTATCTTTCTGTTAACACTCTAACAATTTGCCATTTCTTTTTTTTTTTTTGGTATATGTGCCACATTTTCTTTTCTTTTATTATTATTATTATTATTATTATACTTTAGGTTCTAGGGTACATGTGCATAATGTGCAGGTTTGTTACATATGTATACTTGTGCCACGTTGGTGTGCTGCACCCATCAACTCGTCAGCACACATCAACTCATCATTTACATCAGGTATAACTCCCAGTGCAATCCCTCCCCCCTCCCCCCTCCCCATGATAGGCCCCGGAGTGTGATGTTCCCCTTCCCGAGTCCAAGTGATCTCATTGTTCAGTTCCCACCTATGAGTGAGAACATGCGGTGTTTGGTTTTCTGTTCTTGTGATAGTTTGCTGAGAATGATGGTTTCCAGCTGCATCCACGTCCCTACAAAGGACACAAACTCATCCTTTTTTATGGCTGCATAGTA